>NW_025225535.1:8667-14900 GCF_018294505.1 Triticum aestivum
TTTTTTTTCTCTATACTTTTTTTCTTGCAATATAGGTCGTCTGATTTATATCTGACAGATAGGAAGGAAACAAATGGGAATTTTGCAAAAAGATACCCATACCCTTCTCTAGATTTGCAAATAAGGCCTTCCCTCGTTCATCCTTTTCTCCCACAAGATAAACTACTCATACAAATGCATCTTGATGCGTGCAACGCGTGGGCATCTTGTTAGTTCTAAAAAACCTTTCCATCATTTGCCACACTACTGGTTGTAGATGAAAAACCTACCCAAGCACAGCGCGATACAGGAGCGACGCACAATTACAAGCTGATATTCTGTTGGACAATGGAGGCTATAACCAATTTCTTTTACGGGAACAATAGCACCCAGGAAAATTGAAGGATAGGTATGAACAAAATTGGAACTGCACATGTACTGCTAAGTGATTCAATACACACATTACCAATCGAGGAGGAGAACGATGGTCGCGGCGGCCTCTGTGAGTCATGGTCGACAACGGGAGTCAGTTCATTGTCCACGACGGTGGTACTTTTGCGCTTGGCGTCAGCTTCCGGGAAGCAGATCCGAGACCGTGGAAGACGATGTCGGGGAAGAGGCTCCGTCTACGACGACGACGATGGACCGGCTCCAGTGCGGTGTACGAGGTCATCGATGAGGCAGATGCGCTGCAGTGGACAAGTGCGCTGATGTAAAGGGGAGGAGCACGAAGGCTGCGGTGCCGTGGAGAAGTCTATTTTGTGGTGGGGATAGAAAATGGGGAGGATTCAGGTGTACTACTCTGGGTGGCGGGGTGGGGCTGGCTGGGTAGGGTGAACCTGAAGTTACGAAAACAGCCCCCTACCAAGCGTCGTACGTAGGCCTGTTCCAAAGGCTATGATGGTAACTTCCCACTGCTCGAATCAGGGTCGCGGGAGATTTTCCCGCCAACCTCAAAATTTTGTGACACTGGACTCCCCGTGTGGCGTGTTGAGTGATTCGGCTAAGCAACTAGCGAGTAGTAGTAGTAAACTCTGCATATTAGGTTTGACCGAAGTCAAACTTCCTAAAGTTTGACCAAGTTATATAAAAATATAAACATTTACCATAACAAATATGTATGATGTGGAAGTACATTCAATAATGAATCTAATGGTATTTATTTGTTATTGTATATGTTAATATTTTTTGTTAAGCTTTCTGAGAGTTTAGAAAACTTGACTTTGACCAATGCTAATACGTGGACTTAAGTAGAAACGAAGGGAGTACACATTTGTTTTCTTAGTTTGTAGTGAACTAATCATTTGTTGAAATCGTGAAATAAATATATTAGGCTATTGACTTCGAATGTAATGGTCTATACAATTCAATAGTTACAATCATTGTTGAATCCCAAGATGTATACAAGGTCTATAGTACTTCACAACATGCTCAAACTCACATAATCCCGGTCAAATGAGAATCTAAATGCATTTCATAGTTATTACTTTGTAGGATGCAACAAAAACAACCAAAACTCTACATCAGCCATTATAGAAGCAACATTTCGACATATCCCATTGTGTGAATGAAATGTGCAGAGAGAGCTTTTGAAGATGGAGCAGATAGGGCAGGAAAGATTGTATGTATGTGGACGAGAGAGTAGGAGACAAACCTAACGAGACACACACACACACACACACAGAGATAGAGAAAGAGAAAGGAAGAAGTTAGGTCTTTGAGAAAGATGGAGACATGTAATATACGTGATTCTCTATACGTGGAAGGAGAAGAGACAACATGTTTGAGAGAGCTGGAAAAACATGGACGAGAGGGGAAGGATCACATGGGTTGAGGGATTGACAATTTTGTGCAGGGGAGAGAGGGATTGGTAATTTTGTGCAAGAGAGAGAGAGGGTGGGGGGAGGAGTCAGTCAGCCGTCGTCACATCACCCTGCTTCCAAATGACCCCGCATTCTCTAGCGCGGTGTGGTCGTCGTCTTCGATCTGCTCGATGCCCTCTTTGAAGATTGAGGTGCTGTGCATGTTGGGGTGCAAACAAGCACAAGCGAGAGTGGTCATCGTATAACCTTGGATGGGGATGAATTGTGTGCTCGGGGGAGTGTGTGTGTGTTGTGTTGTGTGTGTGTGTGTGTGTGTGTGTGTGTGTGTGTGTGTGTGTGTGTGTGTGCGTGTGTGTGTGTGTGTGTGTCAGATATTGAGCGAAAACAAACCTAAGGACAGAAATGGGTATTCACGAAGAGATTGCGTGGGCCCTTAGGTGTGCAGGGGCCGAGTGAGGGTGTCAAAATGTGCGCGTTGATGCATATGTTGCATGCGATCGTGTGAGGGACGGACGAATCGAGAGAGATGGTTGTTGTGTTACGGATGCTTCTCTCTCTCTCTCTCTCTCTCACACACACACACACACGCGCGCGCGCGCAAGTGAACTAGAAGACCGTTCTCTCATGTATACACAACGTATCGGCATCTGTCTATGTCTCACTCATGCATGATTGTTTGCACATTCACACCTCTCTATGTCTGTATCACACGCACACCATCTCCACATTGCCCTTCCGCCACAACACACATATGGACACATACACACGTTCTCCCTCAGTCACACACACAAAATAAGTATTAAAAAAACTAGGGCGCACCTAAAACGTCCAAATCCAAATAAACACAAACTAGAGCTAAATTCAAATATATGGAAATATTGCAGCGTCAAGAACTTTCCCAGGAAACAAAAGTTGAGTAATATTCGAGGATTGTTTTCACACACAAAAAAAGGTTCGGTGGATGTAGCGTGACACGGTGACGCACCGTTCGATCGACCGGTCGGCCGCGGTTCACGCGCTTGCATAGGATTCCGTATCGTGGCTGTGGTACTAACTTCAAAAAAAAGCGCTGCCTAAGTCTAATGTTTATGTGTACTAGTACGGTTTTCTTTTAAGTTTGACCAATCTCATATAAAACTAAAGTAAGATCCCATACGCGCACTCATCAATATGCTGCCGCCGCCGTTGCGTATGCCGGCGCCCGCCTGCTCCGGCCAACAATTTCTCAACTATCACCGCCGTGGCGCCGCCATCCCTGTGCCATGAAGCCGAAGGCTCGCCCGCTCACGTCGTCTGCAGTCCCTCCTCGCCATGCCGCCGCGCTTCCAAGCACGCGAGCAGCTGCTGGAGCCGCGTCTATGCACATAACTTACAAAGAGGAGGACGAGCGCGTGCTCCAGCACGCCGGCGAGGAGGAACTAGCGTGTCATTGTCGTCTCCGCCCGTGCGGAGGAGGCGCGCATGGTGGCTGTTGCGGCGGAAGTCGGTCGCGCACGCGTCGTGCCCGCAAACTGGGTGCGGACGCGGAATCTACCTTCGAGACCTTGAATGCCACGTGGATCCTGCAATCTGACGGAGCAATTTGGGTTAGTCGACTCATGTGAGTCGTTTGATGCAACATGGATGGCTAGAAGGGCTTCTTCCACCACTTCTGCCATCTTCTTCCTTTGCTCCGTCGAACTTCTTTCACAAATCGACTGACCCAAATTATACTACTAGTACGAACGTATTAAGTACAGTGGGAACACGAAGGTACGAGCAGTAGTACCAACTGCAAGAAGAACAATAGTAAGACATAGTACTAGTACTACTCTACGTACTAAACAGTTCAAATAACGAGAAAGAACATAAACATAGTTCTGCTGGGGCCTCAGCACAACACACCCTTGAAAATAAACTAAGCAACTAGTCAGCTTGACACTACAGTAGAACCGGCATGAGCGACGGCACTGCCACCTACTCGGAGTCCGAGTCCATGTCCTCGACTTCGTCCTCATCCCTCTTCCTCTTCCTCTTCACCGACGCTTCTTTGCTTGAACCGAACACTGGGCTCTGCTTCTTCATCCAACCCATGTAGATATTTAAATAAAGGTAGGCATCCATTCCTGAGTACAGGATGTGATCTTCATCTAATGTCTTCGACTCCCATGCATGATGAAACTCGTGATGAGGTTTCTTCAGTTTAGCGTACGAAGGATCAATCATGGCTGCTGCCAGGGTCAGCATTGAAGGTTGAGAGGAGGACACCAGGCTTGCCTTCTGGAGATCGAAGGGCTGGCCTACAACAATACCTATCCGACGCAGGACTTCTTTGTCATTCTTAAAGCCTACAGTAACAAATTTCACTCTTTTGTCCTTGAGGAAGTTCTTAAAATCCTGGCACTCAACGTCGGCATGGCATATGTGGTAGACCAAGCAAACGTTATGTATGCAAACCTGGATCACGGTGGGCTTCTTCCTCTCTTCGTCCTTTAGATCCTCCTCTCGTCCCAGGACTGTGGTGTACTCAACATCTAGCCCAGCGACCCACTCATCCGTTGAACTGTTGAACATGCACAGGAAGCGAGCAAGCCATGCTTTCACCGTCGTGGATCCACGTGTGTAGATGACGATGAACTGATCGCCGGTGATGGCTCTAACCTGGTACTCAGCGGCGACCATGGAGATTTGGGAGGCCATGGATTTTGGAGGAGGGTTAGGAGAAGTTGAACTGTTGTACCCCGCAAAAACTGGGAGCGAACTAATATGAAAGGACGGGACGACTGGGAGCGAACTTTTGTGAGGTAGAAGACGGGGACGAGTAGGGCGTGCGAACGGCGTGGGGTTGCTGGCTTGCCTGGTGGATAAACGACTACAAGCCCCCAAAGAGTTCTTGAGAACTATGCGGGACCCACTAGATGTCATCTCTACTAGACCCATATCGTAGGCCTGACGGTATAGCTTCTGCCTGTTCGCACGCCATACCGGCGCGTGGATGTAACTTCAATTAATTCCGTCAACCATCGCGCCTCCCACGACCTTCGCCTCCCTCGCGCGGTCGCGCCCTTTGAGACTTCGACCGGCTAAAAATGAGCAATTTTTTTTTGCCTACTCCGCATGCATGATACTCCCTCTGGTCCTTTTTACTCCCATCAACTGTTTGCAAAGTGTTTGACCAAATATATACTTTTTTTAAACACCACCTTATATTAATTAACCAGCCACACCAGTACACTCATTTGATACAATATTCACCACACAGGGCGGTACGTTATTTAGAATAATACCATCTAATCTATTGTCAAAGCTATACTTAGCGATTAAGTGTGCCACCTTATTAGCCGAACGGCTAATCTTTGACAATTGAAGATTGTTGATCAACTTCGAGATGCTCAACGCTTTCATCTTCAGGTCACGCATAGCAGACCTATCATAGTCCCCCGATGCAAGAGACGCTACCACAAAAGCGCAATCAGTCTCTAAAATTACAGGATTATGAAGAGAAATACCTATGTAGAGACTGGCAATGCAAGCCCTAAGCTCCGCTTCCTCCATGCTTTGACAGGCATCAATGAAATCCCATGTCCAAATTTATACTAAAAATATCAATATCTACAATATTGATTATAATGAGTATAAGAACTACATTTTGTAATGAGTGTAAAAATATTGATTTGACATTGTGAATGTTGATACTCCCTCCGTCTAGGTGAGTAAGTCATCTTAGGCTGTGCACCGTGACCAAGGAGGAGGGGAAAACGAGGGACATTAATGTTTATTTGCTAATTAAATAGTATTGCATGCAATAAACTAACCACTGCATGTCATGTTTGATAGTCTCAGGTCATTAAAAGCATGCACACCCTCATCTCTTATTGGTTGATATGTCAAGAAACAAGAAACGAGGTAGAAGTTAATGCATCGCACCTACGTGTTTTGGGATTATTTGGTTTTCGTAAGATGACTTACACACCTAGCTATTAGAGTACCACTACCTCCCTTCTAGTTTAAAGGGCTCGACTCAAAAATTTCACCTACTCTTAGCAAGATAGTAGAGGCGGTGGAATAGTTTTTGAAGTCTGGAAAAGTACTCAACTAATGTTGTCGTTCTTCACAAAAAAATGTGTTTATCAATGCAAGCATGAACACTAGTTAGTCTAACCCCCCTCTCTTCTTTAATTCTTTGCCACATCAGCATGTTTGCTATTCCCGTGTACCAGCTAAGATACTACCATGATGGCCAGCCTTAATCATCGCATGCAATAATTTAGTGCACCTTGAAATATGAACATGTGTGGGGCGTGTATGTTTTTAATGACTTGAGACTATACCTAGCCCGGCATGCAAGATGACTTATTATGCACCATTCCCCATACCTGCAGGAAGCCCGTTCGTCTCCAAATCTTTTCCTCTCCATGTGTGGAAACAATATGTCTGCCAAACTCTCCTTCT
>NW_025225535.1:14910-20930 GCF_018294505.1 Triticum aestivum
TATCTCCTCCCCCTCATGTTCACGTTCATCGCTATCTCCTCCCCCTCCCTCACACGTCGACCACCATGGCGTCTCCCCTCCCAAGCCCTAGGAGCCCCTCGCTGCACCGCCCGGACGGTCACACATCGCCTTTCCATTCCTCGCCGCCACTAGTCGACGAGGACCCGTCAGTGTTCCGCTCCTCGCCGCTATGCGACGCGTCCCTGTTTCGTTCCTCACCTCCACTAGTCGAGGAGGACGTGTCGGCGTTCCGCTCCTCGCCGCGACGCGACGCGTTGCCATTCCATTCCTCGCCGCCACTAGTCGAGGAGGACGGGTCGGTGTTCCGCTCCTCGCCGCAACGCGTCGAGGTGGACGCGTCGGCATTCTCAATCTCGCCGGCACACGCGTCGTAGGACGCGTCGGCTCCCCGCTACGAGGAGAACGCCGCGCCGCCCGCCGAGCCCCCCCCCAGCCTTGAGGAGCTTTGGAAAGAAATGGATGTCTCCTTGTGGGAGGCTTTGCCTCCAGCAGAGCACGCCAAAATAGAGGCAGAGAAGAAGGCCGAGGAAGAGAAGCGCACCGCGCAACAAGCTTTCTGGGAGATCTATGTCGCGTCCGAGAGAGTCAAGCAATTGGTTCTTTGGCAGAAGGCTCGTGCGAGGGCCGTGAGGGTGGCGTAGGACGCCCGTGCCGACGCCCTGAGTGCAGTCGGGCCCAAGCGCCTCATCTACGCTTGGCGGTACGTGGACCGGGTGCACGCTTCCAGCCAGGAGGAGTACCTGTTGGCGCCGGATCACCACACCGGTGAGATCGCGCTCGCCCGCCGGCAAGCCGCCAATCATCACCTCGCGAGTTGCGAGGCTGAGGAAGAGGCATTGTGTCGGCGCGCTGGGAAACGGCCGTGCACCAGGGCACTCGTGGCGCGCCGCAAGCGCTCCTGCGAGCGTCGTGGCTTTTAGGAGGAGTATAATTTTTGTTTCGTAAGGCGATCTCATTAGTTTTGGGACGCAAATGATAAATCCCGAACTTTCAGGAATTTTTAGCGTCCTTAATTAAGTATGTAAAAGGGAAAGTTTGGAAACTTGTGTATTATTACACATTTTGCAAGTACGTGCATATAGCACAAACTTTACTATATACTATCAAACTACACGTCTCTCTCGATATATGTTTGCAGACTGTGCTACTCCCTCTGTCCAGGTCAATAAGTCATCTCTGGTTGTGCACGGTGACCAAGAAGGAGGGAAGACTTGTACACCTAGACGGAGGGAGTACTACTATTACTTATGTACGTGCAAATGCACGTTTGAACATTACGATGCGGTTTTTGTACAAGTGGAAAAACAGCACTAGTCAAGCTTGTGAAATGATTCAATGCAAAACAAATGCAAAAATGCTCGTTTGAATGTTTACTTTTAGATTCCTTCTCTGTGGTTATTTCTCTGTGCACCGTGACCAAGGAGGAGGAGAAAACGAGAAACGTTAATGTTTATTTGCTAATTAATAGTATTGCATGCAATGAACTAACCACTGCATGTCGTGTTTGATATCTCAAGTCATTAAAAGCATGCACACTCTTGATCTCTTATTGGTTGATATGTCAAGAAACGAGAAACGAGGTAGAAGTTAATGCACCACGCCTAAGTGTTTTTGGATTATTTGGTTTTCGTAAGATGACTTACACACCTAGATGCACCGCGCCTAAGTGTTTTGAGTAACATTTTATCAGTTAAATCTTTGGTCAAAATTTAGCACAAATTACAATGGTGAGGAATAAACCAGGAAGGAGTAGTAGTTTAGAAGCCCAAATAAACGAGTGAGGCGCCTTATTGTTACTCTCCACTTTGACTAATCTTGTGGGAAAAGCTAGGGAAGCCGCCAAAAGAACTGGCCCTAGGAGTAGTAGCTACTGATCGAGCGTGGGAGATGAACCAGAGAAAGTAAATGCAGAGAGATGAAATGCAAAAAAGACGGAGGGATGTGATGGTTGTTTGTCCGTTTATTTTACCAGGCCATTTATTACTGGGAGCGGTTGGGTTTTGTGATATGACGACTTTACTGCCGCACCACGAGCGGGGTGAGAGGTGAGACTCCCGTGCAGCGCCGCCCTCTACACTTGTACTACATCGGTTGTGGTTTATTTGTCCCCCATTGAATTTGACTGAAGATTTAACTGACAAAATGTTAGTGCATGTCAAATAAAACTATATTGTTGGATTCGTATTTGAACATAGTTTTGAATGATATAATTTTAGGTGACATGCATCAGTATTTATCGTACTATATATAATGTTAGTTCAATTTTGGTCGTACTAATCTATAGTAGTAAAGTGTCTGTGCGTTGCACCGAAGAGTGAAATGCATTGATCGGGGAGTTGTTTATTTTGACAAAGGATGTGGGGGTCATCTCATGTGTAATGGGTATCGATAGGTTTCTTCGGATATTATCTCATCTCTAGAGCTCACAAACATCCGGGTGAAATCGATAAAAAGGTATCTTTTGCAAACAAAAGCATTCAACTGTTCAACCTGCATCCAAAACTTGTGAAGAAATAACACTTATTGTGCTTTGCAAGAAATGATATTTAAGAATTAGTTTTTGAGTATCGATTGTTATACATGTTGGCTACAGATGACATGGCACTTTCTTATAGTCAACAGTTGGCTATACTATTAAGTGATATTAACCATGCCCTTATACACCTAGACGGAGGTTTAAAATCAGGATGACTTGCAAGGGGGTAGAGGAGATGTAAGAAATGGTTCATCGTAAGTCTTTCACCAGTACTGTAGTAAAAATTCATACATGGAAGATTCTAGACTAAACCATAAACGGATACACTTCTATTCATGCGCGATACTCCAATAGAGCAAGATCCTGCATGGAAGTCTCCACATGCTAAGACAGCGGATTACATTGAGCGAAGACTAATGATCAACATTTAACTTGATAATGCGTATTTTTTTAGAAGAACAGGGAGGCTCCTCCCCGGTTCGATTATCAAATGAAACCCAAAGTGTCTTACATCAGCTCACTGAGAGGAGCAGTTCAAAGGAAAGACTGCGGCGAAAGCCACTCAAGTTTAACGACAAGCTTACAAAAGCGGCAAAGACACGCGCCATAAGCGCCCACACACACACACTACATGTTTTCTAAGTGCACTTGAAAATGCGTATGTCCAGGTGAACCTCCTTGGAGTCCCCGTGCACCGAGTCGGCGGGTAAAGGATAGAATGGATGCCATGGGTTTTCCAAGTCCACATTGGCGGGATAGTCCCAGCTCCTCAGATTCCAAGTCTGTCCGATGAGGCTGGTTTTGCCGCCCACGTGACTCGGAGGGGTAGTAACATTGACCTTGCACCCGTACATCTGCCTCGTGTCAGTGTCAGCGTCAGCGGTGACGCCCCTGACGCACGCTACAAAGATGGGGCGGCGGCCTGCGTGGGCCTCGCCGGTGCCCACGATCAAGAGGAAGACACTGCCGTCCTCCTCCAAGACTAGCAGGCGGCGGTGATCCTTCAGCGAGTCCGGCATGGTGAACCGGTAGCATGTGTCATACTTGATGTTCTCCGCCAAGGGCCAGCAGTGACCGCTGCACGCATCCGTGAGGTGATGCACCATGTCCGCCGGCGAGCCACAAAATGGCATCGGGCACTCATAGCAGTGGACGAAGGGATCCTTGGAGGCATCGACCAGGCCGTCCATGAAACGGGAGTGGCTGTAGGGGACGTTGTGCCAGTTGAATATGTGAGCAAGTTACTACAAGATTTAATCCGAATAAGCACAAAATAAATCATGACGGCTATAATAGTGATGAAACTAATCATGTGGACTAGCATAGTAGTAGGATACAGAGTAGAAACATGAATTCTACCATGATTTCGAAGAGGAAGGACAGAAACGCATACGGTGCAACGGGAGCAGCACCGTTGGCGTTGAGGTTGTCGCACATGTCGTTGAGGAAGAGGTTGCCGAGGTTGGGGAAGAAGTCGTCGTCGGTGAAGTCGTGGCTGCCAGCAATCGCGAGAGTGCGCTCCCGAGATTTCAACAGCACCCACCAAATGGAGCTCGGGAGGGAGTGGCTGTAGGGGGGACGTTGCGGCCGCCAAATGGAGCACAAGAGTAGCACACGAAGCAGTAGATGGTGTCCTTACTAGTACTCCCTAGTCTCTATCTATCTATATCTATATATATCTACTCTTATAGAAAACCGAGTTGGTGATGATGGTGTGCCGTGCAATGCACGGGCATCTTGCTATTTTTTTGCATATAAGTCCAAACACCACGTAAACACGGTCTTTGAGCACGGTTCGTAGTCGTTCCACGATCGGGCATCGAAGTTTGTAACTATTTTAGATTAGAATATACTACTCCTCCGGTGCTAGTAGTAGAGAAGTGTCCTACTCTACTACTCTACTCTAGCAAGCTAGGGCATAGTACTGTAGTAGGTACTGCAGGGAGTACCAGTACTGTGATCACTCAAGCAAGTTGTATGGCATCGATATGACCCTACGCTGCTGGTATGTGTCTCGTAAGTCAAGCGGCGTGCTGTAGTCATCATCACCTGTCCACTTCCCGCAGCACATATTCGCTTCTCCATATTTGTCCGCACGTAATCTCGTCCAAGCTTCCATCCCCGCTAAGGCGCCTCCCCCCTCGTCTGAAACCCAAGCACTAACAATGGCAGAACCGAGCAGCGTCCACCGAAAGAGTGGCTTGAATTTGCTCCCCACAGAGGTAATCAAGCTCATTGTTTCGCGTGTGGACAATCTCAGTACCATGCCGCTCTCCGCGTGCTCGTCGGGGCTATACCGTTTACTCAAAGCCCCCAGGCCGGAGCTTTTTAAGCCAGCTCCTTGCTTGCTGATGCCGCCTGATCTTCAGAAACGGCATGTCACGCAGCATAAAGATCGTAGGGTGGTGAGCATCAACCCCCTTCACTGCGATCCGATCCCCGTCAGCCTCAGCTACATTAACGGTATGTACTCGGTCGGCATGAACTCGTCATGGATGGTGCTCGTCAACGGTCACGGCAGCTGGATGCTCGTGGAGGTCTACACCCGACGATTGATCCCCCTTCCTTCGATTAACACTGCACTGCTTTGGCACCGCGGCCCAGAATACTCGGAATCTTACAGTATCCAACATGATACCAAGTTTGGTTTGCTCAAGGTTGTAATCTTCCAAGTGCCCACAAGATCTGGGGATTATAAAGATTTCAGGCTAATTGCGTTCTTCAACCGCGATCTCGCCTATCTAACAGGTCACTGCGGTAAGTGGATAAATCTGCACGTCCATCGCAGGATCATACATTCTCCATGGTTCTCTGATGCCATTGAACACAAGGGCTTCATTTACACTGTCGACTCCTTCTATGGCTGGACGTATTGCTGGCCTACTCCAGTCATCGCTACAAACGGCTGTTACAGCAGTATGTTACTTTCCTATGATATCATGATGGCTTGCTTATATTACTATCAACATTTACTGAAAAAATATTTGTGCTCATAACATGCTGTTCTTAAGATTGACTAAATCAAGAGCCCTTTTTTATTTGACTCCAACTTGATATGATGTTGTAGGCCGCCTGGTGTCCCTACCCTTCCTAATCCCAGAACCTTTCAAAGAAAAGCGGCATGGCAGCTGCAGGTGGTTCCTGGCTCGATCAGATGATGGCGAAAGATTGATTATCATTCGTACGTACCGGACGTGTTGTTTCGTGGAATACAATCACAGTCACCGCAAGGTATTTGAGCAGGATCCCAGCTTCTCTCGGCCTTTAGGAATTTTTGACTAGAGGCTGGTGTCGGTGTCAAAACCGGCGGATCTCGGGTAGGGGGTCCCGAACTGTGCGTCTAGGCGGATGGTAACAGGAGACAAGGGACACGATGTTTTACCCAGGTTCGGGCCCTCTTGATGGAGGTAAAACCCTATGTCCTGCTTGATTGATATTGATGATGTGGGTATTACAAGAGTAGATCTACCACAAGATCAAGGAGGCTAAACCCTAGAAGCTAGCCTATGGTATGATTGTTGTT
>NW_025225536.1:0-9745 GCF_018294505.1 Triticum aestivum
GTTTAAGGCTATCTCTCAAGTTTACTCTTCTAAAGGTTTTTAAGGCATCGGCTGGAGATGGCCTATGTACACAATAACCCCTTGTTTAGGTTGATCGCTCTAAGGGCAACAATAATGATCAATATTAGGGCAAATTCAGGATAAAATGGACAAGTTCTATCTCATGCAGACTATTTTGTGAACATCCAAAAAAGTTTCCGATTTTTTGAAACATTTAGATCGAGGTTTTAAAGTATGTGACTATGGGAGTATGCGATGAATGGGGCACCACATATTTTCTAGGGCTTATGTCAACTTCATACCTTTAATGAAGCTCTTTCTTATTTATTTTTTCGTGGTCTGAATCATTTTAAAACTTTTAGAACACTAATATGTGGATTGGTTGTGCAAGAATAATGCCATCATACTTGTATTGCACAACTTTAGTGCATATATAATCTTACTATCCTCTATGGCCTACTACACATAATAATGATGATAAAAATCATGCACTGCTTGTGATTGAAAAACAAAAATGTCCCATCTTTGTCAAATGAGTGAACATTTTCAGCAAAACAAAATATAAATACACACATCTCATCGACGAATTTGTGCATCTTATTATCAGCTATGTATGTTAGGCTCAATCTTTGCTGAGCCTACTCGCCCGTAACAACACGAACAATAATCATGCATTACATACATACATCACATTCATTGCCCTTGCCCGCTCCGCTAACATAAGAACAAAATCGGCGGTAACAATATCATCTCAATATGCTATGCTACACTCATCCCTCTACACAAACACAATGTCTATACCAATGGATGCATGGTTCATCCATATCCCCCCTTTTTTCAGCTTCGATCAACTCGAAGAAGTATTTGGTCGCCACATGGTCTTCTGCACAAACAGAAGGCCTTCATTGTCCTGGGAGTACGACAGCCGGACCTCCCAGTGCAGCGACTTGACGATCGACTCCACCTCGCGTATCGTCTCCATATCGTCCCTGACGATCAGCCTCCCTTCCGGCCTCACGATCCGGTCCACCTCCACAATCACACCCAACAGTTCGCACCTACAGCAGTATCATTCAGCATTTAAGTCAAACTTCAACTTCAGCAGGTTAAACAGCATTTGATTAGTCATGGTTGTTTTCATGCCATGTCGGTTTTCCCTAGTGAAAAGACCATTACCTCTTCTTAATCTTGGAGAAGAGATGGTTAGCGTGGACAAGATCATAGCTTCTCGGGTAGGTGCTAAACGACTCGCACCAGTCATGGTAGAGTCCAAACAGCCCGCGCTCGTATATGATTGGGAGTGTGTCGGGCGAATCAATTGGAACTACATTCATGACCCACACCTTCATATTTCGTAAAGCTGCTGCAAACCTAAAACAGGAAGCAGATGACACGGATTTAATGTTATGTACTGCAGTATGATGAAATCTTCTGCTTCTGGGCTTGTGAAGAACAGTTGACATAAACACTGCTAACATAGATTGGCATGGAAGGAGAGGAGAGACTGGGTGGCGCCATTTTCATTCTTTTCGATGCTAAAAAAGAGCAATGATATGAGCCGTTCTTACCCTCCGTATACAGCTTTCATGTCCATAACGTTTCTGACAGCAGACCAGTCAATACCCAGGCCTTCCATATACGAATTGCTTATCACCCGCTTCCAGTGCTCGTAGTCCGCTTGAAAATCTTCAGGAGCAGGCTTTCCATACACTCCAGTCTCAGAGCTTTTCAGCCAGTAAGGAGGTTTTTCCACCCTCAATGGCCATTCCTCTGGCCACCGTAAACCACGCATGGTGGGGTCTCTGGGCAATTTATGCATACAAGACTGCAATGAAACATTCCTGAAGGGTAAAAAGAGAATACATGAACCTAAAATTAGCCACAAGGTTTGGTAATCAGCATGAAAGATATAGCCTGTTGAGAATGAGAACACTTACCAGGCAGCATCAGGATTATCAAACTCTCCACACAGTGGAGGGTTTGCAGCAGATCTTCCATCATAGCATCGGTTGTCCATTGGTTTTTGGAAAATCGCTACTCCCACTCGATTTATCCTGTCCTTCACTTTATTGACCACATTCCAGCACATTGACCTTGTTAGAGCAGACATCGCTGACAATGTGCAAAACAAAATCGATATTAGATAAGGATTCACCATTTCGTTACATCAGGAGTTGACATAGAGTTTCTGGGCGACAATGGTATGTCCACAGTGCAAAAATAATTTAACAGTAATCATCAAATAATTTACCTTCCCATATCTCGACATCTTCTGGCAGTTTCTGGTATACAGGAGTAGCAGACCACACAAAGTAACCACCAGGCCGTAACAGTCTGTTCAATTCTAGCAAGAGCTTACCGCCTGCCAGACAACACTGACAGTTTCAGACAACAGCAACACAGAGGAATGATATTTTACAAGAAGAAGCTTGTAAAAGAAAGTACCTTCAATATGCCATGGTACCCTACAGCGCGCGCAGTGTACAGCATCAAAGACCCCGCCAGGAAATGGGAGCCTTTTGGTACCCATAACCGCTGATATAGCAGGGATTCCTCTCTCGAGGGCAAACTGCACCTGAGCTTCATGCTCATCTTTAGGCGCGAACGACATCGTAAGCACATCTCTGTCAAATAGATATCCTCCAAAGCTAGCAACTCCACAGCCAACATCTAAAACTACGCGGGTTCGTTTTCCCCATGCCACATCTTTCTTTGCCTGTTTAGTAGCATCACACATGTCAAACAGAGAACCTCAGTTTCAACCTACTCAACGAATCATTTGCATTATCTGACCATAGCATGCCTAGAACAATATTTTCACAACGCAACTTGAGAATGATATTCAAACGAATTGTAGCATGTCTGAGTGTTACCTCCTGAATGAAATCAATGTAATGCAGAGCACCACGCTTGAACTGTGTTCCGCCTCCTGGAAAGACAAGGTGCTCCCCGGAGACATTAACCCAGTTCTGGTGCCCCTTGTACTCCACCAGCTTGGTATGAGGAACATTGCTATACCATATCTGAACCAAAAAAAAACCTCTGTCAGTCAGGTAAACAAACCAAAACATGTCTGAAGATAACTGAAATCATGCACCAAAGACAGAGAATTCAGTTCAGTGTCCAACTAGAAAGAACCTGGTCTCTGCTCTCCGGCCACCTTATCGGACTCCGGTAGCCCGGCGGCAGGGGGACGAGGCAGGTCGGGGCCTCCTCGGGGCAATGCCGCTCCCGGTGCTCGTAGTGCTTGTCGCTCCGGAGCTTCCTGATGGCCTCCACGTTGTCGAGGCACGGGATGTAGTCGGCTCCGGCGTCGACGTCGCAGAGCTTCCAGCTGTGGCTCGCCGCCTGGACACTCGAAGACGCGTTGGTTCGCTCGTTGGTCTCCGTGTTGGACTCGGCGGCCTGGGTGCGCCACGGGCCCGGCTCCATCGCCGTCTGGTTGAGGAGCTCGGCGTCCTTGGCGTCCGGGAACACCTCGGCCTCCACCTTCTTTGCCTTTGGCTTCTCATCGGGCTTCTCCTCCGGCTTCTCTGCCGCGCTCTGTTGTTCGTCCGCCCCCTTTGCTTTCTCCGTGGAACCCGCCTGCTGCCGGTCGGCCGCAGGAGGCTCCTGGTTGTCGGCGGCCTCTTCGTCACTGACGACGGCGGGGGGCGCGTTCCCCTCGGCCGGAGCGGCCGCGCGGCGCCACAAGGGGGCTTGGAACGGGGAGAAGTCGGCGGGGGTGACGAGCGCGGAGGAGGCCGTCCAGACGGCGACGAGGCAGAGACCGACGAAGGCGGCGACGGCGGGGGCGGAGCAGCAGGAGGAGGAGGCGGCGTGCTGCTGATGCTGCCGCCGGACGTCGAGGCGCGTGTGCCCGAGCGCCATTGGCCGGCTCCTTATCGCATCCAGCAATCCGGAGGAAGATCTGGAGTGGATCCAGGCAGGCAGGGTCGGAAGATAAATCAGGCGAAAGGAAAGAGGATGGATTTGGGGCACGAGGAGGAGGAGGAAGAATCGGGGAGGGAAGCGCGGCGACGGAAAGGGGGAAGAAAAATCCAGCCTTTTTGCTGCTGGCGACGGAATGGATCCAGATTTCGTCCACGCGACCGCCGCCGCCTCCCTGTCCGTCCGGCACCGCCCGCAGCACTCGCCCGTCACAACCGCGCCCAATGACAAAAATAAATACTACTCCTACTGTAAATATAAAAATAGAGTAAAAAGATCACACAGCCTAAAAACATTTTTTTGACAGAAAGCACATCCTAAAAACATCATAACAATGTGCATCGATGTATTTTGAGACTAGCCACAGTGAGAGTAACTTCAGCAGTAACTTCAAGTCCAACTCAACAAATTTGTCTATGTGGCAATGAGTTAATGAAGAAAGAGATAGTTCTAATAACTTAGCTAGTTACTGTAACATCACACATCAAAGCAAAATGAGTCTATAGCATAATAAATGAAGTATTGCATGTTACCACACATATATTACTTCCCACTATAGAGGTAGTAACATAGAGTAGTAACATGCCCATGTTACTACTCTATGTTACTATTCACTGTGGCTAGTCTGAGGACTGACTAAGCACCATGCGAGAGTAAATAACACAAGGGATACTTCTTGGATTTCTTCCAATTCAACTTGTTGGAAAACAATGCGACAAGACAAAAGCATTTCTCTAGTCAAAAGGTGAAAGGATAAAATGGAAATGGGAAAGCGAAGCATTCTCCGATTAATCCATTTTGGGTTTGGCCTTTTTGGGATCATAGCCTAGGACTGCATACACGGACTGCACGATGTCTCCGACGAGGAACAAGACGGCGATGAGAAGGGCAAGGGCTGTCCAGGGGCTCCTGAAGTACTTGCTCCTAAGGTGTGCCCACCATTCGTACATGTTGACACATGCACGGTGTTTGATGTAGTGGTGCTCCAGGTCACCACGCACGCGGCACAACTGACTCCTCCAGTTCTTGTGCACATCCTTGGTGAGGCCGTTGAAGAGCCTCACCACGGCAGCGTCGTCGTCGGCAAGGTCATTCTCCAGGATCATCTTGGTCACCAGCAGGTGCACGTCGTCGGCGGAATCCACGAGGTCCTTGACGAACAACACGTACGCCGTCACCTCGTTCCTTGTGCCCACGTGCATCGCCTCGAACACCATCATGTTGTGGAACTTGTGGGCGCTCGAGTCGTCTAGAAGTACATTGGGCATGTAGAGCGTCCATCTATCCAGGTCAATGTCGTCGAGACAGCTCGTGCTGCTGGGCACGAACCGAATCCCTGCCTCAGACAGCTTCCGCGCCGACCGTGGCACCACTCTCCGCGGATGCATATTTTGAAGGGGAAGACGTGTTGCCCCCATCTCCTTCTCCACGCCCCTGTCTCTATGAATATTCTGTTGGGGGGCCTTGAGGCACGAACGCATCCAGCTTTTAATCTTGAGGAGGCCTAGTTATCAGATTTTGTTGTAAACTTCATAAGTCAGGGAAAAAATATATTATAACTAGATTATCAAGGAACAAGACTTGTAATGCATATCATTCTTCTCAAAACCCGAACCTTGGGGGTGGCGTCGCCCTTGTTTGTTGCCCCTTGTCTTCATCCCTGCCTTGAGCAAGCTCGTCCGGTAGATGTCGAGCGGGTGGAGTCCTAGGTTGATCCCTTCCGAGGCATCATTCCTTTCTAGGAACTTAAGCACCATAAAGTTTATCGAAGCCGCGCTCTACATGCAAGTGCACCCAATTGTGTTTATCATTTTGGAGGAAAAATAAGATTCACATATTAATAACAAGCTGATATCAAGTACTCCCTCGGTAAACTAATATAAAAGCGTTAAGATCACTAAAATAGTGATATAAACACTCTTATATTAGTTTACAGAGGGAGTATCAGCTAGTAACCTACCGGTGGTTTTCCTTCCTCCGCTGCAACCATCTTCTCGAGCAACATCAGTGGGAGTTGGTTCTCGACCATGAGCATGTCGCGTTGGACGAATGGCTTGATGTGTTGGATTCCATGCTCGCTGAAGACGGGGTCACCGTGCATGTAGTCTATGGATCCATTTTCCTCTACGGCCACAACTGTCCTCATCACCTCTAGCAGGAAGCAGCCGTCCGTGATCATCATCTCTACAAACTTGCCCCTGTTCTCCTTCCCTTGCCACTCTTCGCCCAGGCCCATGTAGGCGTCCTGCAGCTCGTCGGCCACCTCCTCCACGGCGGCGATGAGGTCGGCAAGGGTTGTCTTGCAGTTGGCCCGGTGAAGGAGGTGACGGACGGCCCTCAGCTTGTGCTCCTCCATGGGTTTCAGCTCCTTGTCACCATGGTGGAATGGGCCAAGAGAAACCGTCTGCGGCTTGTATACGCAGCTCGCCCTGCCATTTGCATTACTTCTTTAATAAAGGACCATGTATTGATATCAACATGACATTTAACATACATGACCACTGCAACAACGCTATATCAAGAACTAGTTAAGAAACAAAACATAGGAAGCACACACACCCAAGTTGTTGAAAGAAAGAAAAACCAAAAACAAGAACAAAATTAATGACACAAAAGTGTAGGTCATATTAAGCGATCAACACCACCAAAGCATCTCTCCATACCCTCCGACGGCCATCTTGAAGCGCAATGGGACACGGAAAATGCAGTGCTTCAACCATCTCTCCACTTTAGCCGGTTGCTCAGCGTCGTCGAGCTTCTTCTCCATGTCCACCGCCCACGACGACATCCTGCAACCAAGTGGAGTACTAGCTACCTTGCTTACCTATTTTAATAGCTACACCCACTAATTTGTGCCTCTGAATTAGTTCTTTGTATGCATGAGCATATATATAGAGGAAGAACAGCAGCGAGATCGGCTTTCTTATCCACATTCCTTTCTTGCTGTATTATCACGTGATTATTGTAGCGCGTACGCATGGTACGTGGTTAAAGCGACATGATATGATGAATGGGGACGGTGTTACTTACCTTGTCCCCTAGGTTAGGCACAAAGATAGATACGAATGTACTTAATTAGCTTAGCGCCCTGGAGCTTCTTCTCCATGTCCACCACCCATGACGATCGACTGCAATGCAACCAAGTGGAGTATACCTTGTTTAATTAGCTTAGCTACACACGCTTTGTGCTTCTGACTCTTGTATGCAACAGTATCTGTATATATGTAGGGGAAGAACAGCTAGCATGCAAGAGCCGGCTTTCTTACCCACATTCCTTTACTGCTGTATTATCACGTGATTGTTGCAATAGGTACCTTAAACTTACGCAGGCCATGTGGTTAAAGCAACATGATATAATGAATGGATGATTCAAGTACGGTGTTACTTGCCTTGTCCCCTAGGTTAGGCACAAAGATAGATGTGAATGTACTTAATTGAACTACCAATTCGAATGTGCTTAACTTGATGGGGTAGCTAGTGGCAGAGTTAATTAGACTAGCATGCTTTGCGGAAAGCATTGGCTGGAAGGATGTATTCAAACACTATCAATTCAGGCACTACCAAAAGGGAATAGTAGGATGCTGCATGCATGGCTGAGCCAAAGTAAGACTAACATGCCGTTATGCTTAACTTCATGGGGTTGCAGAGTTGCTAATGCACTTTTACACTTAACAATGATAAAGCTAGTTAATCGACATTATCGCAACGTGGGTCATCCTTGATGAGTGGAAATGGTCATATCTGACCGCTTTAACATCCTTCAAACAATGACATATTTCACTAATTGCTTGATCCACAAGGGTGCGCTGGAAAACCGCATATAATAGATGGTGACTGTGGCTTTCAGATCAATTATGTGGCTCATCCTATGTGTATTTTTGTGAAGTACCCGTGAGAGATGAAACTATCTAATCGGATATGTTTCTCGACCCAAGTGTGCACGGGTGATCAACATGCCAGTAATACGCCTGGCGAAATGATTTCCTAATATTATATGTGCATTTTGGATCATAATTTTAGAAGATAAATTGCTCAATTGCTATGTTAATTCAATCACATTTGTCCTATTTTATCTCGATATTCTCTCTTATCATAGAATTACACCGGGAGGGGACTGGAAATTGAAAATTTTACCCAAAAACACTTATTTAGAATGAGGAAAATAAAAAAAAGAGTGGATGTTTTTCAAGGAAAAGAAGGCCGAAGCACAAATTGCATAGTGGAGAGTAACTTAGACTTGTGTCATGCATATTACACTAGTCTATGTTACCACTTTTATAGTATGTAGTAAGTAGTAACATATACGTGGTATCTTGCAAGATTTCATTTATTTATCTTATCGTGGGGTGCGTGATTACTAATATTTTTAAGCTCATCACACCTAAGAGCCGTCTATTCCATTCACATTACTTTCTTGATGTATTATCACATGATTACTGCAATATGTACCTTAAACTTATGCAGCCCTGGGTTAAAAGCAACATAATATAATATAATGACATGTATGTTTAAAGAATTCTGTTACTTGCCTTGTCCCCTAGGTTAGGCACAAGATGTGAATGCACTTAGCTAAACTACCATGTGCTTAACTTCTGGCCGGCTACGGGGTGGCGGAGTTATTTAGGCTAGTTGCTTTAAAGAAAGCATTGGCCGGAAGGATATTTTTTACTACAATCAATTCAAGCTTTACCAAACAGTCTTGCTAAATCTCAGTCATGTCTTAGTTGATGTTATATTCGTGAAATCTTACATTAAGTTCTGTACAAATTTTTCTTTCAGTTTTTCATTATTTCTTTCTTATATGTTATGTTACTTAATTAAGGATTGTGAAAGTGCGTTATATCGACTAGAGGGGGGGTGAATAGGCGATTTTTATGAATTCTTCTCTGAGGAATTTGCTGGTGAGGAAATTCCTTAGCGAAGAACTACTTGCAGCGGAATAAGTACTCAGAAGTAAACATAACCGGATACAAACATAGTCATCATGATGAAATGAAGACTAACACAGAGTACGGAAAGCGTAAACACAGGATAACAAGATGAAGACAAACAGACTGAAGAAATTGAACTGAGGAATTTGTGAAAGTCTTCAGTCAAAGTCTTCAAGCACAGATATGAACAACATTCAACACAGTAATGAGGAAATGGAAGAGTTGAGAAAATAGAACCAGTTAGTTGGTGAAGACAATGATTTGGTAAACCAGTTCCAACTGCTGTCTCAGTTGTACGTCTGGTTGGAGCGGCTGAGTATTTAAACTCGAGGACACACAGTCCCGGACACCCAGTCTCTGAGCCGCAACTCAGGACACCCAGTCCTCACCGTATTCTCCTTGAACTAAGACCATGCAGGCCTCGTCCAATCACTCGTGGTAAGTCTTCAGGTGACTTCCAAACCTTCACAGACTTGGTCACTCGGCGATCCACAATTCCTCTTGGATGCTCTAGACCTTGACGCCTAACCGTCTGGAAGAAGCACAGTCTTCAAAGGTAACAAGCGTCGGATCCACGCAGGATCAATTTCTTCAGTGATGCTCAATCACTTTGGGTTTGTGGGGGTTTGGTTTTGGGATTTTCCTCACTTGATGATTTTCGCTCAAAGTCCTCGGAGGATGGGTTGCTCTCAGATGACAAGTGTCAAGTTCTCTCGGAGCAGCCAACCAACTAGTGGTTGTAGGGGGCGGCTATTTATAGCCTAGGGAGCAGCCCGACATGATAAGACATAAATGCCCTTCAATGATATGACCGTTAGGTGGATAAGATATTTTGGACAGCCGGCGCGCAGCACAGCAACGGTCGGAAATTTGACTCTCAAATT
>NW_025225537.1:0-3953 GCF_018294505.1 Triticum aestivum
TTTTTTTTTTGCATGGTATTCGCTGTCAAATCTGCTGCCACGACATAGGTGGTCTTTTGTATCAATACGATGGGTAGGTGTTTTTTTTTTGTCAATACGAAAACATACGTGGTCTTTTCTGATGAAAATTCAACCCGATTACTCAATCGGATGATGTTGTGGATGCTGTTTCCTAACGCCAACGGCTAGATTAACAACATCGTGCATAAATCGGCCAGAGGACATAGTGTGTTTAGGAACACTTAGAAATTCTGCACATTTTCACCTGTTGAAATATAAAATACAATAATTCAAGTGATACTTTTTTTTAAAAAAAAAAGAGGATAGCCCCAATCCTCTGCATCCTTATGTTGCACACAGCCATTTTGCTAGTGATACTGGGACACAGAGCCTGTCGTGTGTTCTCCATGTTAAAGGCTGACGACGCTGGAACAGTGTTGCAGCATGCAACTGGTGGTTCAGTGGCACCTACGCTGCATGGGCCCAATTCAAACATCTTCTAATCGAGGTTGATGCACGGATGTAGGTACTCATGTCCAATAGTTATGCACGATGATTTCATTCGAGCATGCATCTCCTTTTGTTCTTTCCTTTGTAACTGTTTTGCACCCAAGTTTGTTTACTGAACTTCCGGTCTTATTGTTGCGTTACTGCACATTTAGAGAAGCCCTCCAATGACCCTCAGATTTGGTACTCCGCAACGACATGGATGTTGAGTACAACTGTGGATTGGGACGTTAAAAGTTAGGTTACACTTTTTAGGTTTCCAACCTTTATTTGTTTTGTCAAGGCTTTTCATGCTCTCAATTTGATATTTTCTTGCCCGCGTGTTGTGACTGTGCATTTTGAACTTGTAGATGTTTGTTCTGATTTGTTCATGGTGGTGAGGAAAATGTTATCCATCTTTTAGCAGCACAACTAGCTAACAGTACGTGAGTTACAATGTACAGTGTCTACTTCGGATGATAAAAGATTGTGTTTGGTACCATGCATTCTCAGAGTGAATATTGTTAGGAGAAATAGCAACTTGATATTATGAGGAGGCAAAAGCCATCATATATACATATACAGGGGGAGGCCAAAGGCCACCATAAATATAACTCTAACAGTCCCCCCCCCCCCTCCTCAAACTCATGGTGGTTCCACAACACTGCGTTTGGAAAGGTAAAACCCATGTTACGCTCTAGTCTGGGCCTTCGTGAAGAAGTCTGCCAACTGTAACTCGGAAGTCACATACTGAAGAGCAAGAATATGGTCCTGCACACTAGCACGGACACAGAAAGCATCAACACCAATATGCTTGGTAAGCTCATACTTCACGGGGTCCTATATGATACTGATAACACCAAAATCCTCAAGTAACCAACATAACCAAGTCACCTCTGCCGTGAGAAGAGCCGTAGCTCGCAACTCAGCCTCTGCACTTGAACGGGAAACTGCCGTCTATTTCTTGGTCTTACAGGCAATGATAGAAACACCAAGAAAGACACAGTAAGCAGAAAGTGAATGGCGATCCAAAGGATCACTAGCCCAGGTAGCATCCGAATAGGCTTGGAGCTGTAATGAGCTAGAACGAGGAAAGAAGAGACGTTGAGAGATCGTGCCACGAAAATATCGTAGAACACGAAGAAGGTGACTACAGTGAACCGAAGTGGGAGAAGAAACAAACTGACTCAGGATATGGACATGATAGGACATATTTGAATGAGTGACAGTGAGATAGACAAGACTCCCAGTAAGATGACGATAACGAGTTGGATCAGACAAGGGCTCACCATCAGAAGTACGAAGGTGAACATTAAGCTCCATAGAAGTCTCAACAGTGCGCTCATCACTAAGAGCCGCACGAGTAAGAAGACCCTGGACATACTTTTCTTGGGAAATAAAAAATCAGTGGTGGAGGAAATCTCAGTCCCAAAAAAGTAACGAAGAGGACCAAGATCAGACATAGAAAACTGCTCACTGAGACCAGCCTTGACAAAGGCAATGTACTCAAGATCATCGCCAATGATGATCATGTCATCAACCACTAGTGCAGAATTTGCCATTAGTCCCGGTTCGTAAGGGCCTTTTGTCCTGGTTCCCTAACTGGGACTAAAGGGTCGGGACTAAAGCCCCCCCCCCTTTAGTTTGGTTCGCCACGACCCGGAACCAAAGGCCCACCATGTGGCACGAACTCGCGCCGAGAGCTGGGGGTCCTTTAGTCCCGGTTGGTGACACCAACCGGGACTAAAAGGTCTAGGGGTTTAAGGGTTTCTGGTTTATTTTTCCTTTTAATTTTTTGTTTTCTATTTAATTCTTTTTCATTACAAAAATATTTTACGCTACTACATACCGTGCACGTACATCGTACATATATAATAGGATTTCTCGTAGAAGCAATCATATATCATAGAATTTCTCGTACGACCATGCATACACACACGCACACACACATATATACACCCAGGGTGTAGAATAAGTTATTCTTCACCCGATGTAATACTACGATCGTATCATAAATAAATTACATATGGAATACAAATAGTTACATTCATGTCGATTCAGTACGTAAAATTTGGCATAAAAACAAAAATATAGATCATAAGACCAGAAAAATTGCATTTTATGTATATTTTACACTATATTTTTACGTCCGTAATTTTACATAAGATAAAATACGGCGATTACATATTTTGGCGTTGGCCATGGGCGTTGAACACCGGCATCATGGCGATGATTGAGGTCAGAGCGGAGTTGTTGCACAAGGGAATCACCCCCGCCGGCAACCTGAACGTCTTGTCGGTCTTGTCGGCCTTGTCAGTCTTGTCGACCTTGAGCTGGAACAGCCTTTGGCAAAGAGCCGCGTGCTGCATCACCGTAAAGTTGCATTCAAGCTGGGGCGCAGCCTCATGATGTCCGCCGCATTCCGGAATTCCCAAGCTGGCCTCCCCTTGTTATGCAAAGGGGCGATGCATCGACGGAGGAAGTCAGCCCCAATCATCTCGAGCGTGATCCCGACAGCTTTGAGGCGATGAATTCTGGTGGTTGCGACTGTGAGCTTCTCATCTTGAGGATCGAGGTCGCCACAGTTGCTGCCACGGACCAATTTCGTCTGCCGGGGCGTACAGAGCGGCTGCGGGTCCTTCTCCACGATTCAACACCACTTGCCCCGCCATTCTTCCGACTTCTCCTTGGGGGTCCCCTCTGGGTACGTCTTCTTGCTCAAGGCCCTCGGGATCCAGGTGACGCAGCCAGAGAGAGCCCCTCCTGGCCGAATGCGAGGGATGAAGTAGTGGCGGAAGAGCGCCGTATTGGGGACCACCCCGGCGAAGTTCTCGCGGAGGTGGGTGAAGATGGCCATACACGTCACAGCGTTCGGCATGAAATCCAAAAGATGAAAGCTGAAGGTGTACATTATGTCGATGAAGAAATCTGAAAATGGGGGGCAGAGCCTGTTGGGGAACGTAGCAGAAATTCAAAATTTTCCTACGTGTCACCAAGATCTATCTATGGAGAGACCAACAACGAGGGGAAGGAGAGTGCATCTACATACCCTTGTAGATCGCTAAGCGGAAGCGTTCAAGTGAACGGGGTTGATGGAGTCGTACTCGTCGTGATTCAAATCACCGATGATCTAGTGCCGAACGGACAGCACCTCCGCGTTCAACACACGTACAGCTCGACGATGTCTCCCACGCCTTGATCCAGCAAGGAGAGAGGGAGAGGTTGAGGAAGACTCCATCCAGCAGCAGCACAACGGCGTGGTGGTGATGGAGGAGCGTGGCAATCCTGCAGGGCTTCGCCAAGCACCTACGGGAGAGGAGGAGGTGTCACGGGAGGGAGGGAGGCGCCAGGGGCTCAGGTATGGATGCCCTCCCTCCCCTCCACTATATATATAGGGGCAAGGGAGAGGGGGGAGGCGCAGCCTTGCCCCTTCCTCCAAGGAAGGGGTGCGGCCAAGAGGGGGAAGG
>NW_025225538.1:0-12660 GCF_018294505.1 Triticum aestivum
GGAACCGTACAGAGCATCGCTGTGAAGACAAAAGCCACCCTCGGCACGCCGGCAGGGAGCCTCCAGCCACCCCTCACTGGTTCCTCCTCGCGCCACCGGCCGGCGAAGGCCGCATCGCGATGGATCTGGGCAGGATAGCAGATCCGCAACCACCGATGCCACCCATATGCGTGCAGAGCATCCACCTTTGCTGAATGGAGCACCACCACCGCGACACCAACCATCCTCGGGTCAACCACTCCACCGGCCATGGGGCTTTGATCGTCGTTGTGCAGCAGGGGCGCCGCCCTAACTGCCGCCCCCGGCCTCCCCGTATGAACCGCCCCATCTGCCTCACGGGTGATCCAGCCGAGACCACCCGCGCTGGAGCCTCTTTGTCCTAAAGACGGTATTGTTGTCTTATTCCCACCCTAAATCAGAGTTAGGTAATTTTGGTAAGATTTAGATGGGAATTTCACTCTCTTTTTAGGAGAAGTCCAGCCGCCTCATATATAGATGAGAGGTGATAGCCGATTGAACAACAACACACAATTAATAAATTAATGTTTCATTTGTTACCTTTGCCTTTTTGTATTTACCTCATTTTATCTCTTCCTCATCCTTCCTTGTTCTTCTTGTTACAAGGCAGCGATCCTCGAGGCTATAGGAACGATTAGGTCGATCTAGGGTAGGCCGTACCCGCCACGTGCCTGGATGAGGTTCGTCCAGCCGCGTGGTGTTTCGGGTCACCAAAAGACCTTGATAGTGTGTTTCTATATCATGCTCCAGCGATGTGTCCTGCGTTTTGTGGTCATGGTGACATGTTCATGCATGAACACTAAATTTCTGTTTGTAATGTTTGAGGAAAAAGACTCAGCAAACACGACTTTGCCAAACCGCAGTAAGCCGTCAAATGGAGCACTCAACAAACTCTTTGGCGTGTGTTTATCGACCAGAGCCAAGTGCCGGTGACACGTGGAATCATATCGAAGTCCAGTAGTGACTTAGGATGCAACTTTTCATATTTGAAATACGGGGTTGAAATAAGTCAAACTTTCAATTAACCGAGGAGGCGCAACTTAAGATGCAACTAAGTTTATACGAGGAATCTTTATGCAAACTGTGGTATCGAACGTTACGTATACGCTAACCTTGTAGTGGAGTTGCATTTTCCCTGTTGCTGCCAATTTATATATATTGTGAACCCGTGGTGGAAAGCTGGAAGCCACGGGGAAGTTTGTAAGCTGTAGTGCCATGGAGGGGCTAAGTTTGTGCTTGGTAGCCCTTGCCACATTGTTGGTCACTTGGCTTCTCAAGCTTGCTGCATCTTCTGGTAGTAGCAGCAAGGCCAAGAAGCCGCAGCTGCTGCCTCCCGGGCCATGGACACTGCCGATAATCGGCAGCCTCCACCACGTCGTGAGCGTGCTCCCGCACCGGAGGATTACAGAGCTGTGTCGCCTTTACGGGCCAGTGATGTTACTGAGGCTTGGGGAGGTACCAACCGTGGTCGTTTCGAGCGCCGAGGCAGCGGCACTGGTGATGAAGACCAACGACCTGGCGTTCGCGAACCGGCCACGCAGCGTGACGCAGGAGATCTACAGCTGCGGTGGGCAGGGCATCGCCCTAGCCCCCTACGGCGAGCAGTGGCGCCAGATGCGCAAGGTGTGCGTGGTGGAGCTCCTCAGCGCCAAGCAGGTGAAGCGGATAGAGGGCATCAGGGCCGAGGAGGTGAGCAACCTCCTCCAGTCCATCTCCATCACGGCCTCCGCCCGGGCTGGCGGCGTCAACCTGAGCGAGAAGGTGTCGGCGTTCAGCAACAACATCGTGTCACGCGGGTTATTCACTGAGAGGTGCGCCCGGCAGGACGAGTACCTCGGTGAGATCGACAAGATGGCCTCCCTGATGAGCGGCTTCAGCCTCGTCGACCTTTTCCCTTCATCGCGGTTGGTGCGGTGGTTGAGCAATGGAGAGCGCAACATGAAAAGATGTTGTGCCAGAATGCAAGGCATCATCTCGGACATCATCGACGGGAGGAAGGCGGCGCCGCACCGCGCCGACACCGAGGACCTGCTTGATGTGCTGCTCAGGCTGCAGGCTGAGGACTCGCTGCCATTCCCGCTAACCACAGAGTCTATCGGCGTCCTCATCTTTGTGAGTTACCAATCTTTTTGCTACTAATATCTTTGGAAATGTGCAGTAATAGTATTTTATTACTTATTTTCTCCTGCAAAAACTAGTTGTTTCTTAATACTACTGTATATTAATTGTACATGAAACACACAACTGTTATTCTCAGGACATATTTACAGCTGCCACTGAGTCGTCAGCGACCGTTTTGGAGTGGGCTATGTCAGAGATTTTCAATCACCCCAACGTAATGGCTAAAGTTCAGTCAGAGGTTCGACATGTATTAGGTCCAGGCAAAGCTGTCATCACGAATAACGACATCGCTGAGCTGCACTATCTGCGAATGGTCATCAAGGAAGTTTTTCGGATACATACTCCTATCCCCCTACTCGTTCCTAGAGAGGCCAGAGAGGATTGTAAAATCATGGGCTATGACATACCTAAAGGTACTACTATCTATGTCAATGCCTTTGCGATTTCTCGAGATCCTAAATATTGGGATAGCCCTGAAGAGTTTAATCCGGAAAGGTTTGAGAACAATAACATGGATTATTATGGGACACACTTCGAGTTCACCCCATTTGGAGCAGGTCGACGACAATGTCCTGGGATATTATTTGGCACGTCGACTGTGGAGATTGGATTGACAAATCTTCTCTACCACTTCGACTGGGCGCATCCTAACGGGGCAGGCGAGTCAGTAGACATGTCCGAGAAATTCGGTATCGCCACAGGCAGAAGGTGTGACCTGCAGCTGATAGCTATTCCCTATGTACCATCCAGCAGTACTTAGATATATCTACTCTTTCAGCGTCCGTGTTTTCTTCTTAGGCAACTTTCAGCATCCATGTTAAATGCATTGTATCTTCCTACTTTTTTTTCAATAGTTTGAATTGCTCACCACATGTGTCACGTGGTTTGTATCTCCGTACTTTGAAATAAAGAGAATTCTAATTCTCAATCGACGAGGGAAGAATTCTTTCGGTTTATATATTTTGTATGGCACGTGTATCATGATATCCAAAAGTATTTGTTAGGGTACATTTAGTTTAAAACTGCGACATTTATTTTGGATTGGTGAGAGTATATGTTTATTTGGTACTATACATGGGGTTTTCATCATTTAAAACATGTACACCATATGTACTGGCCCATGGGGATCGGTAATACAACAAGCGATTTCGTGAGTTCTCTCTTATCTAATCCATTTATACATAGTATCTACCGCAAGTTCCTGACCAAGCTCCACCACAGTTTACGCGCCTCTCGCCCTGTTTAGTACTGTGGGTCGCCTTTCAAACTGATCTACCACATATGCGCGTCTCTACAAGATCCTCTGATATCATCATCTCATCGAGTAAGCGCGTAACCCTGCGGCTTTCGTTCCTCTATTGATATTTTGTTCCTCAAATCGAATCTTTCTTTGTCGAGGATCTCTGGTTTAGGGTACTCCATCGAGTTTAGTTTCTTCTTCTAATGGATGTGACCGTCTAAGGTGGCTATTTGAGCGATTTAAGTATCACGATTGTCTGGTGCTCTGGATTGATGGACGGAAACATGGGCTGGGTTCGATTTCAACTCGGCGATAGCCGAGTCTATAGTAAGAGCCGCTTTGTGAACAACATAGGATGACATAGCAAGTGTAACCGCAGTAGAGCAATTATGCCTCAAGCCCATAACTCTTCCTTCTAGGGATCAGATCAACCTAAAGCACCATCAGTTGTGGATGAATCCACAAAGCCTTTCTAATTAGCTCGTCAAGCGAAGTAGCTATCAACGGCTTTAGCATGACAACTAGAACATCAAGCCATGGTAAACTCCTTCGGTCGAGAATTGGGCTGTTGTTCCATCATTTCTTTGGACCGCAATGTCGCCACCCTAAGGTCCATCCTATTGTCGCATCGACTCGCATGCTGCAGCTACGTTGTACCCATCGGCCGTAGCATCGCCGCACATGATTGATCTTTTCATCCCGTACGTTGACATTTATCTTGGAGCCCACTGCGCCGCCTTCCTAGGTGCAGGATTATCACCGTCCATGTATGGTCTTCGTCACATTGTTGGGTTCTTCTTCGCCTACTTCGAACTTCGTCATCGCGCTTCTGCAGGCAATCATCGTTGCCTCCTAATGCTACTTTTGGTTTCGTCGACTACAACTTTGTCTTCGTGCAGCACATGCTCATTGCTAGTATCGCCGTCTCTTCCCCGACCACTTCATTTACTCCGGCAACCATGGGAAATATCAGCACCTTCAACCCCACTGCCATTTTGAGCCACATTGGTCCTGGAGCCCTCCTATGTTGGTTCCTCCGACATGTTGTACAGTTTGTGCTGGTCCCCGTCTAAGCATGCTTGGTGCTGGAAATACCGATGTGTGCCTTCATCCCTGACGTGTCCTGGGGCTTGGCAAAACCGGTGCAGCGCCTCGTCTACAATGGCTTCGAAAACATTGTCTTTGGCATCGACATCCTCCTTGACGACAGCCTCGATCATGTCCTCAACTGCACGATGCCTCCTAGATCCCGTGGCTCCACATGTGGCTACCTCGACACCAGCCACCCCGACATCTACATCAATCATGTCACCCCTCGCACGGCTGGCTCAACGACAACTACAATGTCGCACGCTCTCTGCTAAGCGAGTTGACGATGAACTCGCTGATACCAACATTGTAATCTCTCACCTTACCATGTTTTGTTATAATCCTATATAAGCAAGATTAGGGTTATTATTTGTAGAGTGGAGGCATGCCTCGGCAAAATATGTGCCTCATGTCCATCCGATGACACAAGGTAGTGTTCCATGACTAAAACCCATGCACATTACTTAATGATGTCGGTTCGCTTGCTGGAGCCGAACATGACGATCCTCACTTCATTGGATCGTAACTACGACATCCAGATCATCATCACTTATTTCAATATTGCTCAATACCATGGAAAAAATCAGGCTAATAAGGTGGGTGGAAACAACATTACCCTCTCAGACGTCGATGGTAGGTAACACAACGGGAAAATACAAAGACGTCATGGGTCACAACTTCCTCAAAAGAGGCTTTCGCCCCGATTTATATTTAAAGCAACAACAGAACAATGTACACGGCAGACCGATACAACATGGTGAGGTGGATCTCATACAACACCAATCCCAAGATAACCAGACCACGTAGAATGCATGCACATGCGCTACCGAAAGAGAGCATAGGAAGAGCTGAATACAATGCCATGCTACACCCTATCCCACCTAAGCTCCATGAAAATGCCCCCAAGAGGGAGAATGACGCTACGCGTCGCTGCTGTCGAGTCTGAATGGACAAAGGTTTTCACCTGGAACCCAGCCATGAACAGGAGCACCACGATAACGTCTTCAAGAAGAGAGTAGCGCCCTCCAGCGTTGTTGGTGGCGAAAAAGCACGAAGCTTTCACTCGGTAGCTCCCCCGTGCCAGCACGAGGCATCCAGGACAAGCGCGACGAGACTAGAACTCTAGATCCAGATTGGGGCGCCACCACTGCCAGAGATAGAGATCATGCCAGAGCGACCTGAGCTTCATCTCTTGCTGCCCCTACGGCCGAGAGGCAAAGCCACCACCACCACCATGGTGCCAGCCGGAGAGCCAACCATGCGGATGACCAACCGGATCCGCCGCCCTGGCATCCATGTCTAGAACACCACCACCTGCCTACATCACAGTGCACCCACCATGCCTGGAGAAGTAAAAGGCATCTCCTTTCACTGCTAGACCAGTATTAGCCACAAAGTTTTGGGTCAACGACTCCACGGTACAAGGCGCCAACACCTGTGTCTCCAGCCAGTCCCGGTGGACCGAGGGAGACACAACCCCGCGGCTACCGACGGCCATCGTGGAGCACGCTCGCACTACGCCAAGCCAGCAATCTCTGACACCGATCTTCCTGGCAAGGTGACAGAATCGCAACTACCGCACCCGCGAGGAGAGGGATCTCATCTCCTGGTTGCCACTCGGGCAAAGCCCAATCTCACCTACCAAGCGCAACCACACTGACCCACCTCGGGCACAAACCTAGCCCACATGAGCGCGAACCCTAGGACCGAGCCACCGTCGTCGCACATGCGGCAAGCTCGACACTGTGGCCGACACCCGCGCAACGGGGAGATCGCCACCTCCACCCTACGCCGCCAACCAGAGCCCATCTGTTAGATTTGCGACGCCATAAGCTCGACCGGCCCACACCACTGCCATGACCGCTTGCAGCCACCCGAGCCAGCCGGAAAGAACCCATCTGGACCTCCAGGCCACCACGGATGAGCCCCGCCATACGGCATCCTCCACCGTGCCGCCCCGCCAAGGCAGAGGCCACGAGCCGCGCCACCCGTAGCTCGCACCGCCCTGCCCAGGCAGAGGCCACGATCCACGCCAACCGTAGCACGTGCCTCCCACAGGCAACAGGACGGCAGATCCGGGCGGATCCCATGTCGCCGCCGCATCTCTACCCCAGGCGCGCCCAATGACCTGAGAAAATTCCGTGCACCCGCCACACCACCTGCGAACACCAGGGAGTCACCGAGCCATCGTCAATAGACGTCGCGGCCACCCAGCGCACCCGGCATCGCGCCACTGAGCCCCGCACCAGCTCCACGTCTCCGTCGGCTCGCCATCCCGCGCCAGCCAGGTGCACCGAGCAGAGAGGAAGACGCAACCCCGCTGCTGCCTAAGCCGGCCGGGCTTTGCCCAGTGGCACCTCTTGGCGGCGACGGGGGAGAGCTGTTGAAGGGAGAGGGGTGGAGGCCGGCGAGGCAAGGAATCCCCCGTCCTCTAGCGGGAGTGGCGCGGGGGAGAGAGGGGAAAGTCCCACCGGTCACAACTCACCAAGGAAGAGAGGAGCTAAGATGCGTCACAAGTAATAATAAATTAAAATACCACTTGGATATGTCACCTCGTTAAAATTTGGAGTGACAAGTGGATAGGCATTGTTAAGTTTCGCCTTGAAACTAAGAGCATGATTAATAATAAAGTCAACTGCTGGCTATAAGATGTTGCCATATCATCTATAGCCGACACATATAGTCACTCATACAACAAGGTTAGCTATGAGGTTGTCTATAAGATTAGTATTTTTTCTCATCTTTTTTCTATCTCTTTCTTCACATTTATTGCATTTGCCTAGGAGCACGCATATAGCTAGGCTCTCGCATGAAAGCCCGCTCCCGTTACTTTTTCATGTCTCTCTTCTTTACACAGGCAAAGTTGCCATGTAAACGGGCTATAAACCTTCTATTGAACTTACTCTAATCCGATGATTAGATTTGGCAGCAGACTTGAGAACTCTCTCTCTCTCTCTCTCTCTCTCTCTCTCTCTCTCTCTCTCTCTCTCTCTCTCTCTCTCTCGTGGAATTGGAATTAGGCTGCGCGAGGTCCTTAAAGGCGAGCTCCTAGGGCTCTTCTCCGTAGAGATCAATCGCCAGACAGAAATCAAAGTTGTTATGCCTTCGGGAATGGGACGTGAGCACACAGTTTTACCATCAGCATGCCATCCATCGCTGAAGAAAGAACGCAATCACGATTTTGCGTGACAACGAGGAGATCTTCACAGGCAGGACAAGATTGCGGTCGTGGTGAATGAGTACTATGCTAGCATCATGAGCTCAGCCCCGGAACATGCGTGCTCTCTGAACCTTTATGCCTGAACTTATCAGCGCTGGACATTTCTCATCTTGAGGCCCCGTTCACTTGTGAGGAGGTGGAAAAGGTTGTTAAGTCAATGCGCCGGGCCGGACGGATTTACGAGGGGCTTCTATAGTATGTGCTGGAACATTATTCAGAGTGACTTCATGAGGAAGAGACTTCGGGAGGCTACAACTTCCCCACGTAGTTGGTGACTTTGGCGGATACCGTGCCCGACTCAATGAGATCATGGCTGACTGCACCGAGGACAAGATCTATACACACTTTCACATTTATATTTATGTGTTCGGATCAAGGAGCCATGTATATGTGCATGACCGTGTAAAAGATGAGGCTAATTCTTGATGCAAATTAAAAAAACTCTTAGAAGTCCACAATCTTATCTAGAATTATTACAATCATGTTTTGAAAGCTCTCAAACAATATAGTACTACATATACGACAATGTTCTCAACGGAACTTCTCTTATTCTAAAGCAGAAAGCTACAATGTAGTAGAGTGCAAATGTTGAAGCTGAAGATGCGTCATCATAGGATTGACATATAGATAAATACCATAACTTCTGCATCACTCCGACTGAACTTCATAGTTCCACATGTGTGGAACGGCTCTGAGCTTCAGGTCATACCTTTTGTTTACCGTCAGGCCAAATTTCTCGGACATGTCAAGTGAAGCTCCATCAGGAAGTATCCAGTTGAAGTGATACAATAGGTTGGCCAATACGATGTCCAAGGTCGACGTGCTGAACAACATTCCTGGGCACAGCCGTCGCCCAGACCCAAAGGGGGTGTATTCAAAGTATGTCCCATTGTAATCTATGCTGTTGTTTTCAAATCTCTCGGGCTTAAACTCTTCAGGGTTCTTCCAGTATGTTGGATCTCTAGAAATTCCGAACACATTAACATACACATTGGTGCCTTTGAGAATGTTGTATCCCATCATTTTACAGTCCTCTCTAGCCCGGCGGGGGACTAATGGGCCTGGTGGATGCAACCTAAGAACTTCTTTGATAACCATCCGTAGGTAGTGGAGTTCTCCAAGGTCTCTGTTAGTAATTATAGCCCTTTTTTCACCTAGGACCTGCCGAACCTCTTGTTGTGCCTTAGCCATAGCTTCCGGGTGAATCACCAGTTCCGACATAGTCCACTCCAAAACGGTCGATGTGCTTTCTGTGCCGGCTGCAAACATGTCCTGGTGGGTAGTGGCAGTATATATATACATATAAATCAGTACTATAGTAGTAAGAAGAAAATTATTCATTGAACGGAACTGTATGGTTCACAAAACATTAATACTAACAAGTACTCCCTCGGTTCCAAAATAGATGACCTGACTTTATACTAATTTTGCACTAAAATTAGTACAAAGTTGAATCATTTATTTTAGAACGGAGGGAGTACAGTATAATATATATAGACTGTCATAAAAATTTACTCACAAACAAGACGGCGCCGATGGTGTCAGTCGTTAGAGGGAATGCCAACGAGGCCTCCTCCTGCAGCCTGAGCAGCACGTCAAGGAGATCCTCGTCGTCGGTGGCACCGTTGCCGGGATCCAGCGACTCTTTGCGCCCCTTGATAATCTCAGCGATTATCTGATGGATGCGAGCACAGCTCCTCTTCATGTGGCGCTCGCCATTGCTCAGCCACCGTGATAACGGTGATGACGGGAAGAGGTCGACGAGGCAAAAGCCACCCAGCAGCCGGAACACCTCGTCCAACTCGCGGAGGTACTCTTCCTGCTGCGGGAACTTGCCACCGAAAACTGCCTGCGAGATGACGTCGTTGCTGAGCGCGGCCACCATCTCGCTGATGTTGACGGTAGCACCGGCGGAGGCCGTGATGGAGCGGACGAGGTCGCCGACCTCCTTGGCCCGGATGCCCTCCATGCGTTTGACCTGCTTGGAGCTGAGGAGCTCCACGACACACAGCTTGCGCATCTGGCGCCAATGGTCGCCGTAGGGGGCGAAGAGGAGGCCCTTGCCACCACGGCCAGCGATGTCCAGCGTGACGCTACAGGGCCGGCCTGCGAGCGCGAGGTCGTTGGTCTTCATCACCAGCGCTGCCCCCTCAGCGCTGGAAACGATCACCGTCGAGACCTCCCCTAGCTTCAGGAGCATCAATGGCCCATGCCGGCGAGACAGCTTTGTAATGGTGCGGTGTGGGAGGAGGCTGTGGACGTGGTGGAGGCTGCCGATGATAGGAAGCGTCCATGGTCCGGGAGGCAACTCCTGCTTGGCCTTGCTTCTACCACTGGAGGAAGCTTTGAGCTTGAGAAGCCAAGTGACCAACACCGTGGCAAGGGCTACGAGGCATAAACTAATTAGCACCTCCATGTCAATACTGCAGTGATGTGTTTCAAGCTTTCCGCTCGCTGGTAAGAATATATATACACGTATGCGGTGAACGGAAATGCAACTCCACTGCTAAGTTAGCGAAAACGTATTATTGATAAGAGAGTGGTTTTTCAGCTTCCAGGTGCCCCTACACCCTCTATAACCAGTAAATTCAGAAAAAGGGACTAACTGTTCTCTGTGGGGCTTTCTCTTCCACCCCCCACGACCCCCGCTAGGGTTCCCTACCCCGCCGCCGCCGACCGCCGGGCGCGCGCCTCCTAGCCCGCCCCGCTCCCCTCCGCCCCCCTCTCCTCCCCTCCCCTCCCGCGGCGCGCCCGCGCGTGCCTGCAAAGCCCGGTGGCCACAGCGGCGGCGGGGCCCTTCTTCCCCATCCGCTTGTGGGCGCCGGCGCGGGGAGGCCCCTTCGAGTGGCGGCGCTGGACGTCCGCGGGGTCCAGCGGCGCGGCGACGGTCTCACGGGTCGGCGGGGTGGCCTGCTGGTGGCGGCGCTCCGGCTACCTTCGTTCCGCGCGCGGCGGGGTGGCTACGATGCTCCCGTCTCGGGAGGTGGCGCGCGGCCGGTCTCTTGCCGGATCCGGCCGGATCTGGCGTTGGGGGCCTGCCGGCGGCGCGTGGCTCCGGTGGTGCATGCCCGGCGGCTCCGGCGCTTGGAGCTCGACGGGCGACGCGGGTAGGGCAGCGGCCGGGCGTGGCCGCTGCTCCGGCCGTGGGCGGCGGCATGGGGAGGTCTCGGTGGTGTCCTCCCAGTGTCGTGGCGGCTTCACGGTCGGGCCGTCTCGACCTTCACCCCATCTCCTCATCGTCCGGGCGCTACTCCCATCAATGGGCTGGTCCTCTCCCAGCTGCGGTCCACTGCTCATCTCGCACCCCGGTGCTGCAGGACCGAGCTCGTCTCGCGCATGGTGCAGCAGGAATGACCTCGTCCCCCTGTCGATGCTGCAGGATCGAGCTCGTCTCGCGCTCGGGGCAGCAGGACGGGTCGGTGGATGCCAATTTTGGCCGACCTATTGCGTCTCGACGCTGGGGGTTGCCCAGGGGTGCGAAAGGTGAGACCTTTCTGCTCGTCTCTTTTGTTGGGGTGCGACGGGTCTCGGGTGAGGTGGTGTCGAGGTCTTGGATGCTGGGGCGGCGGCCCTGGTGGTGGTAGCGTGGTGCTCGTGGGCAGAGCCCGTGCCTTGGTGTTGCCCGGTCACCATGGCCGTGTGGGTGACGTGGTTGCCGGGGGGTGGCGTTCGGTGGCGGTGAGTGTTGGCCGAGGTGAAAACATGTTCTGTCTTCGGACGGACTGGCGGCGGCGAAGATCGTTCCCTTCTTGAAGGCGTCGCGGCGACCCTCATTGCCTGTCATGCGGCTCCGGGGGGAACTCTGATCCTTGGATCGGGCGGTGGTGGCGCGCCGGTGTCGTTCCCTTCCTGAAGGCGCCACCTTGGAGCGCATGGCTCGTCATATGTAGCTTCATCTCTGCGTGGAGGTAGTGCTAGGGGTGGTGTTGCCGCGCTCAGCGCCTATGTATCTTACCCTGGGTGTATGCGTGTGTTGCGGTGGCGTGGCGTGTGTTTGTACTGGGTGCTTGTTGTTTGGTGCTTTATATATAAAGCGGGGCGAAAGTCTTTTTGGTAAATTCAGGAAAAATAAAATAAAATTCAGAAAAAAAATCTGAAAACTTGCAACATCACATATGATCAGACTTTGTAGGAGCTTGCAATTTTTCGTACCAAACTTCAGATTTAGTTAAGAAAAATCTATTTATTTGAATTTACTGTTCACAAAGGGAATAGGGACACACTACTAGCAAAACCCTAGTAGTAGCGCGGGTTTAGTGCCTACTAGTAGCGCGGGACATAGCGCTACTAGTAAGGCGCTACAGCTATTCCTTGGCAGTAGCGCGTGCGACACACGCTACTGCTAAGACATATAGCCGCAGCGTGTGTTCACTCCCGCGCTACTGCTAATCTAGCTAGTAGTAGCGTGTTTACTCTCCATCGCTACTAGTATTTATTTATTTTTCATTTTTTTATTTTTAGTGTATTTATATATCGTTATATAAATTTTGGTACAATACCAATTATGAGGTTGTTATATCATTATGTTCATAACAGTGTGTCAAATGAAGATGGGTTAGGTTCAAGTGGAGGCAACATGTGGTGCATGTCAAAAGTATACTACTAATCCAAACTTGATCTAGTTTGGACTAGTAGTACTTTCGATGTGCATCACATGTTGCCTTCACTTGAATTTAATCCGCCAACACAAGCTATTTAATCATCATCATAGTCATTGCCACCAACAGTAGTTGTTTAATAATCATAGTCATAGTGTAGCACATCATTATCTTCAAACTCATTCAAGCTAGCTAATCACCACCAACACTAGCTGCGGTAGCTATCTAATCACCACCAACACTAGCTAATAATAATCATCATAGTCATTACCACCAACACTAGCTATTTAATCATCATAGTCATAGTGTAGCACATCATCATCTTCAAACTCATTTCTAGCTAGCTAATCACTCCTGCTGCTCTCTCAGGTAAA
>NW_025225539.1:0-2368 GCF_018294505.1 Triticum aestivum
ATACCAATTGTTAGCCCAAACTAGGATCGGATGCCTGCCGCCGGAATGAGCTCGCCCAAGGTGCTCCAGTGTCGAGTAATGGAGGAGGAGGAGGAGGAGGAGCATATGAGATATTTCTGGGCCTTGTTCCATATTGCCGCTTGCTTCACTACTCTCACTGAGAGCGTTCCATTCCTTTTATACTAGTTATAGAGTAATAGAATACTACCTGCCTACTCTAGACAAGACCATTCCATGACGTTTCCTTTTGACCTCAAGTAACCTCTTTATTCATTAGAAAATAGAGTTACAAGACCATTCCATGACATCATCATGGTGTGGTTAGAATAGTGATTAAAGACCACTATTCCTTACGTGCCGCCTGTGTCATGAATGTGACACAGGTGTGCGGTATGGACTGCCCCATGTGTACACATGGGCCCAACTGGGCCACCCCAGCACGGCCAGCCCTTTGTCGGGCTTCCCTTGTCGGGGGCGGGGTTGAACCCAACAATATCATCCCTCAAAAAAGTGAGAAAGGTGTGGTAGCTCCCGGGCATCACTACTAGGAAAAACCTTATACACAGAACTTTAGCAGTAGCGCGTGTTAAAAAAACACGTTAGTGCTAAGTAGCAGTAGCGCGCTGGCATAAACAGCGCTACAGATACAATTGTAGCAGTAGTGCGCCTGAAGATAAAAGCGCCACTACTAAAATCCCCCATGCTAAGCCGATAGGCTACACATAGTAGTAGCAATCTACGGCGAACAGCGCTACCACTACTTGCTTTGTAGCAGCGCGTTTACGCAGAAAGGCGCTACTGCTAGAGGAAATAAAATTGAATGGAAAGCAAATAGAAAAGTAAATGAAAAGGAAAGAAATATAAAAAGGAGAAAGGAAAAAATAAAATGTAAAGAAAAATAAATGAAAAAGGGGGAAAAAGAGAAAGGAATAGCAGTAGCGCATATCCGGGAACGCGCTATAGCTAACTTAGCAGTAGCGCACTTCCTGGAACGCGCTACTGCTACTTTTGACTTAACCGCGCGGTTCGTTCTTCCCCACGGCCACTTCTCCCAAATCCCAACTCCTCCGCTGTCGCCGTGCCGTCGCCAGTCGGCCGCCGCGCGCTCTTCCGTCGCTCTCCGCACACCCTCGACGCCGCCCCCGACCTCGGATTCGACGACGCCGCTGACCCCGACCTCGACGCCGCCCTCCACCGCGTGCCCGAGCCCCGACCTCGACCTCGACGCCGCCTGCCCCTCCCTCGCCGCTGGCACCGAGGTGAGCACGCCTGCTCCCCCTCCCCTACCTCTGCCTAGGGTTCTTCAAATTTTAATTGCATCAAATTAGTTAGGGTTCATCTATGGGTGGAAACGAATCGGATGCGGATCGGATAGTGCTCTTACCACTTCCATTTTCATATTTACAAAATGAATACGAATGCGAATACGGATGTTATCGGATACGGATGCGGCTAGGATGTTTTCTTGATTCGGAACGGATATGAATAATAGCGACATGCATATTGCTTAAGTGTATTAGTCAATAGCTATGTGACATGAAGTATTCAACTTGTGACATACAATAAGTCAATGATAAATAGGTTTATGAATAAACACTATAGTAATGCATAATAATTTCTAAGATTAGGGCAGTAGTTCCTAGGTACTAATTAGTTAGTAAGAACTAGGTACTAATTACGTACTAGTTTATTTTTATTTACAGTAAGTTTATTTTTACTAAGAACTAGTTGAATTAATATAACTAGTTGAACATGTACATTTGTTGTTATTTTTTTTAGTTAAAGCAATTATTCCCGCATCGACGTCGACGATGCCTATCCCGCATCCTGGTCATCGACTGGGCGGAGGACACCTGCTTGACCAGATGAGCCATGTCCGGGATTGGGCTCCGCCGGGCTGGTACTGGGAGGCGCTACCTACCGGGGGGCCCAGCTTGGTGAGGAGTCAGCCCGTCGTTGACCCGAACCTTCTTTGGTGGCGGTCGCGTGGCCAGTGACGGTCCATAGGCTTGAGGACCCCGCGGAGGTGGTACTTCACCGTGTCAGCGAGGAGGACGCGCACATCCGTCGCTACTTGGTTGCGTTGGAGCACAAGTTCTCCAATACCTGGCAGGTTCTCCAGGGATCTCACTGGAGCTATGATCCTGTGATGGTTCCTTCTCTTTGGGTGTCCACCGCCCGCGCCGATACCCGTCGTTCGCTAGGGTTTTAGTTGTATTAGTGATGTTATATGTATGATACTATTCGGGATGTATTAGTGATAATATTCGATGATGTACGGACGCAAGAGATGATTAACTTTTGCTTATTGAATGCATGCTAATTTGAATACTTATTTATTTTATGATTTGGTTTAGCTTATTGAATG
>NW_025225540.1:0-10501 GCF_018294505.1 Triticum aestivum
ACGCTCAAATTTGCATGGCCTTGGAGTTTAGATGGCGAAATAAAATTTAAGCAATAGCTTTAGTACCAAATTCTAGGCTTGACGTTGGAGCACAATTTTCATTTTGCAATTTATCTTAACATTAGAACTACTAAATGAAACATTGGTACATATAAACATTCTATTAAAACTTATTAGAAACAATCTTATTAAATAATTAAATTATACAAAAATGAATCACATGTGTAGGTAACTGAGTTACCCTAGTAAACTTTCTTAAATTGATATGACCAATCGTGGGCTATGTACAAATGAGAACATCTTTGTTATTTTCACACAAGTTGCAAATGCTCATAATATTTCGAAGAGTTCAATAGACCCTTCTTTACTGATGTATTGTTCCTTGCAGCTTCGAAAATTTAGTTGATCAGAAATGGGAAGATAATAGAATGAAGGACATGCATGGACCTATGTTATTGAGATAGCTATCTCAGCTTACCTTGGTAGGTAGCTGTTCTCCTTTATCTTGTTTTCTCCATGTAACTTCTACTGTTTTCTTTTTGCCTCTATTTTTTTAATTAATCGACAGTGGGGTTTTCCCTCATTGTAGTTAGTCAAAAGCAAATAAACCATCAAGATGACATTGAACATTGATTTTGTTCATGCTCAAAAGTCGTAGTTCATTCATTCAATTTACAAAAACGTCTTATACATATGAACTGACAAAATTGGAACTTAAACATCACGAACTTATCGAAAACCGTTAAACTGAAGAGCCCTTAGATAATGGACAAGCATATAGGTATACGTGCATACAAACAAGCGCACCGTCATCATCTTCATGGTCATCAACTCAGGTGGAGGTAGAGGACATAGACACAAGGATGTCTGCAGTGGTTGCCTCGCTGGCTGCAGCTCCTGCAGCCGCTGCGCAACCTATGTCACTTTGGCAGCCACGGCTTAGCCCGCCCACCCTTCAATCAATCTGGCACCTCGTTGGCAAGGGTAGCATCGTCTTCCTTGCCGGATTGTGCATCAGTCAGTGGTCCTCCTTGGCGTGCATGTACAGGTAGAAGCAGATCTCATGGGCGGATGTGGCTATGTTGCTCAGTGTGTCCAGCTCAAAACATGTTACGGCGGGTTCCTGCCATGGTGGCCACTGCCCGCTCTGCCCAATAGTTGGTGCGGGCGGGAAGGAACTTGTGCCGTAGCAGCGAACATGCGTCGGCTCGAGCATAGGATGAGTGGTAGATTGTGCCACGACCGTAGTGTCGGTTGTTCACCCTAGTGGAAGGAGGCCACCCCACTGGCTAGTGGGAGGCTGCATAATAGTTCCATCGCCTACTTCACGGGTTCTCTAGACTAGACATCACTCAGAGAAGGGCAGATGAAGAGGTATATGTGGCGGCGGTGAGCTAGGGGATGATGGCTTGCATGAACGGAGTCGCTAATCTGGATCTGCGAAGCGTGGAGCCGACGCATTGTCATCGGCGAGATGTGTGTGGTGGAGAGGAAAGGAGACCACCATACCTGTGCGAAAACTCTGATAAGATGTGAGCGATGACGAGGAGGCGACGCGTACACACACGGTTCAGTTTTTGCCCGAGAGTGTTTGACAAAAAATACCACTTTAGGGGTTTTTGTCCCACCGAACTACCACTTTGAAAATTTTGACCGGAAACTACCGAAAATTTCTTAATTTGTCCCTAAAAACTACCAGTTTCATTTGATGATCGTTTTAGACGATTTAAACAGAAAACTGACAAAACCGTCCCACCCGTCAGGGCTAATGTGGCTGAAAAGTCAATGCCAAGGGAGACTGGCCCACCCGCAGCCGTCACCTCCCACCTCCCACCCCCACCCGCGCTGCAGATCGACGCCGCCGGACCCGTGCCCCATCTCGCCGCCGGACCCGTCCCCCCATCTCGCCGCCGGCGGACTCCCGGGGTCCGACGCCGGCTCCCGCCTCTGTCACGGACGCGCCCAAGGCCCGAAGAAGCAGGCGCGCCACCTGCCTGTAGCGGACGCGCCCGAACCGGCTGCCAAGGACGCGACTTCGAAGACTTGCCGCCGCCGCCCAGTGCCCACACGCGGTAGCTCTCCAGGCGCAGGGGCATGGGCCGTCTCGCGCACCAAGACGAGCGGGCGACGGCGCTAGGCACCAGCGACGGGAGGCGGAGATGAGGGGCGACCGAAGGGAACTCCGGCGAGGCGGCGGACGCGAGGCAGCGGATCTGGTCGGCGATGAGCTGCTCAACCTGCTCGCTGCCAGCCCCGACAGACTAGCTTCCGGCAGCAAGGGCTCGCCGCGACGGTGGTCCTGATTCCGGGGGAGGGAGAGCCGGCCTTCGGTGGCAACCAGGACGACGCCGACGCGGAGGACGCCTCGCCGGGCAGCAAGGAGCTGGCGACCACATCGCAGCAGGGGCGTCTCCCCGGCGGGCGCGTCACCAGAGTTTGACCTCGTTCCCTCCCATGCACAGAAGCTGTTTGTGAAAATGCCAAAGAAAGATAGAGAGAGGAGGAAGAAGAATGACGTGTGGGTCCCACCTGTAATAACGGTCAACTGAACGGTCAACATGTTTAAATCGTTTAAACTGTCTATTGCCTGAAAGTGGTAGTTTTTAGTCATAAAATTAAGAACTTTTGGTAGTTTTCGACCATTTTTTAAAAAGTGGTAGTTCTGTGGGACGACGACTCCAATTGTGGTAGTTTTTTGTCAAACACTCTTTTGCCCCATGTGCGATACTACTTAGATAGTAGAAATGCATGCCTTAGTAATCATGTGCATGATGTCACACACATTCCACACATAAGAATTGTGTGCAATGAAGCCAATTACACCCAAACAGTTAACTTATATGAATAGTGTGCATATCTCACACACAAAAAGCTCATTCATGATGCATTGCACATGATTCATTTGTTGGAACCGTGTGGCTGTCATTTGGCACAGTTGGAATTAACCAGGCGTGTGCGATGAATTCTACATCGCACATGGTTCGACCTGGGGCACCCGGTTTTATTCTCCAACTGTGTGTGATGCTGGCGCATTTGTTTATCACTATCGTGTGTAATTGGGCGACTCGATAGTACTAATCTAGACTAGTTTATACATTGCAGGAGATCAACAACAAGAGCAAAGAGGAGAGGGGGTCCCTATATCTCACAACTCTTTTATATAAAAATTTCTTTCATTTAACTCCGTTGAGAAAAGAAGAACTAGGATTTAGGATTTGAGAAATGGCATCGTGTTCAATTTTATGAAAAGGCTTCTAAAAATCCAGCTTTACAACTAAAGCCACTCTGTTAGGTTTATGACATGGGAAAATATATTTAAAATAAAAGGGAAAACAATATGGAATAGGCCTCTCCACGAGAAAAGCATACTGATTAGAATTGGCACTAGCAGAGGAATTAACTTTCTGAAGTCTATAAGCTACATATTTTGTAATGATCTTCGAAACACTGTTGAAAAAGAGATTTGGCTCAAATCATTAGGGGTTAGGAGAGCAGGGCCTTTGGAAATCAAGGTGATGATTGAAGTGTTGCATAATTTAGATTTCTGGAATTTAATTTAGACTTGATACGAGCTATTTGATGCCTTAGAAATTGCAAAAGGAGAATCCAAAATTGGCAAACATGTAAAAAGTTTCGGACATGCATTCGTGACAAATAACATGGTACTAGTATCTAGTTGGACCGTTCAAAACAGGTAGCCTCTCTGTGTTTTCAGAGTGTGGAGCCTGAGACGCTCTCATCCACACACGCAAGCAACACCACACATGATGCTCGTTTTCACGCTTCGTTGTCTTTCCGTATATGCGCTTGGACCAGCGAATCTAGGCGTACGATTATTGTGCCCGTCGTCGTTGTCCGTCTCTGCGCAGCGCGTGGAGCCGAACGAGTTCTCTTCCGCGAACACTAGCCACCCAATTAACTTGCTACTTTTGGGACGTACTACATGACGACAATTCAACGTCCAGATTGTGCCAGTGTCATTGCTTTCACTCGCCCCACACACGCTGTGTGCCGGCATTTTCACGCCTCGTTGTCTTTCCGTATATGCAATTGGACCAGTGTCGATCGTCGTGCGTCCGTCTCTGCACGGCGTGGAGCCGGAGACGTTCTCTTCCACAAACACTAGCACGTCATCATGCGTCCGTAGCCATGGAGCAGAACATGGACCGGCCACTGTCTGTCACCGTGATAGTCACAGCTAGCTTGAACACGTTGTTGTCCGTCTCTGCATAGCGTGGAGCCGGAGACGTTGTCGTCCACGAACACTAGCGGGCCACCTAAGTACGTGCGTGCTCTCGACAAAAAATCAAACACCCTTACACACGGTGTCTGCCTGCACAAAACACGAAATGATAGAAAAAAAAAAGAACGATTGAAATCTAAGAAAGCATATGTTACGGGGCGGTGAGGGGATGACTTACTCGGGAAAGTAAGGCACGAGGAAGTTATCCTTATCTGGGTTTGCCAGAATGACGCCTTCTGGATCCCATGCCTCACAACTCTTTTATATTAAAATTTCTGTCATACAACTCCATTGAGCAACACAAAAGAGGAACCAGGATTTAGGATTTAAGAAATGGCATTGTGTTAAATTTGATGAAAAGGCTTCTCAAAATCAGCTTTACAACTAGAACCTCTCTGTTAGATTTATAACATGGGAAAAGGTATTCAAAATAGAAGGGCAAACAATCTGGAATAGACTTCTATACGAGAAAAGCATGCAGAATTCACACAATCCTTAGAATTAAGTTTCTGAAGTCTATAAGCCACAACATATGTAATGATCTTCAAAACACTTTGAAAAAGATATTGGCATGAAATCATTAGAGGTTAGAAGAGCAGGGCCTTCGGAAATGAAGGTGATGATTGATGTGTTGCTAATTTAGATATTTGGAACTTAATTTAGACTTGATATGAGCTATTTGATGCCTTAGAATTGCAAAAAGTGAATCCAAAATTGGCAAACATATAAAAAAGTTTCGGACATGCATTCGTGACAAATAAGATGGTACTATCTCGTTGGACCGTTCAAAACAGGTAGCGTTCATGTGGGTTAGCTTCTCTATGTTTTCAGAGTGTGGAGCCCGAGACGCTCTCATCCACTCACGCAAGCGACACTGCACATCATGCTCGTTTTCACACTTCGTTGTCTTTCCGTGTATGCGCTTGGACCAGCGAATCTAGGCGTACGATTATTGTTCCCATTGTCGTTGTCCGTCTCTGCGCAGCGCGTGGAGCCGAACGAGTTCTCTCCCACGAACACAAGCCACCCAATTAACTTGCTACTTTTGGGATGAATTAGGGGCTAACACGTACTCCCGTAGATCTCTTTCCGTGAGATGCATCCCTAAGTGTATCCATTTCGATTCAACCCCACATGTGATCGTGCGGGTGCCGTTGCCTTGACTCTTCTCCTCTCTGCTGGTACACAAGATGATGCGTACGGAGACATGCACATCTGTCCGTTACTGTGATAATCGCAGCATGCTAGAAGACGGGCTAAAGTTGGCCATGCGTCCCAGACTCCCAGTCTCAGGTTTTTCCACTGTGAGAACCTTGTACGTGTCCTCGATGACAATTCAACGTCCAGACTGTGCCAATGTCGTTGCTTTCACACGTCCCACACACGCTGTCTTTCCGTACATGCGCTGGGACCAGTGTCAATCGTCGTTGTCCGTCTCTGCATAGCGTGGAGCCGGAGACGTTGTCGTCGACGAACACTAGCAGGCCATCTAAGTACGTACATATGTGCTCTCGACAAAAAATCAAACGCCCTTACACAAGGAGTCTGCCTGCAGCACGTCATCCTGCGTTCATAGCCATGGAGGACAACACGGACCGGCCAGTGCCAGTGTCCGTCACGGACCGACGATGATAATCGCAGCAAGCTAGAAGACGGGCTGAGGTTGGCCGTGCGTCTCTGTCTCAGATTTTGACACATTATCATGTGATTACCTAGCCATGGAGAACACACCGGTGAGTGTCCGTGTCCGCGTCGGTGATAGTGATCATTAACACTAGTTATTCAAAGTTAATGCTAGGTTGGAACTATTTTTTGGAATTAAAATGATGTTTAGACCAAAGTTTGAACCATTATATCGGGATTAAATGCTCGCTCGAGTGATTGTAGTCGTGGCTAGGTGGTTTAAGAACCTGGATGTAATTTTTTTTTCTTCTGGTGTGAATTATTTTCCTGGTATTTAGATACTCCCTCTATTTACTTATACAAGACCACTATGAAATATACATGAGTTCTTTTACGGTACCCTGAAACTAGTATGGACCGTCCATTCGTTCTAATCTAGTGGATAAAATTAACTGGTACTCCAACTTAACTATCTGGGAGTACCCTCGCTGAAAATTAGGGAGTACCTAGGCTAGTAAGGGTAAAATGGTAATCTCTCGCTAGTAAATTCTAAATCTAATCAAGAAAAGTCGGGCCATGACAAGAAGGATACGGCGGCTCTGCCCTACTAACTGAGACGACAGCCGCTGGCCGGCGCTGTGATTGGGGCGTAGGATGCGCCGTGCCTCAGTCGATCCGGAATGCTGCTTGATTGATCCTTTATTGTCCAATCGTTCAACTGATGCCCTGCACGGGCTGCATGGAACGGAAATCCATGGCCAAACCACTGATTAGTTGATTCAGTGTGTGCTCATGCATGGATGACTAGATATTTTTTACTCATTGATTGATGATCCTTCCCGCGTACATAAGCACTAGCACGGCAAATCGTTCAACCCGGCGGCGGCAACTTCCATGAATCTCCAGCTATTAGGTTAAACAAAAGTACCCTTTTAATCTCCGAGAAAGTCTATAATACCCTTGAATACGAGTGGTCAGATTTAACTGGTACTCCATGTTACTCCGAGGGAGTACCAGGGTACCGTAAAAACTCTCATATACATTTCCCATCTATACAAGGCCATCAACAGTAATCGAGGCAAAAATTAATGATGTTTCCTCGTACTAGCAACTTGTTTAATAATTGTATGCATGCAGTCATAATGACACTCAGCTACTTCCTCCGTTCAGTTCTCTTCCATGCATGCGAAGTATTAATGATCCCAATAAACGAGAAAAAATTGGGATGCAAAACATGTATTAAATTTTACATTCGTACCTGTAATTTGAGTTTGTGACCTTGTATATAAAAATGGAGGAAGTACTTCACAGATGAATTGAGTTAACGCTATCTACGCCTCCTGACCCTAGCCTGCGTAGTCCACTCTGACGACTCAACCTCATCTTATGGAGTGTGAGAAATTAGCTCACGGTGTCTCACGATCATCCACAGAAGCAGAGTACAAGGCTTTTGGCAATCAATACTACCAAGATGACCTGGTTGCAGTCCTTGCAGAAGGAATTGTGGGTTAGCGTCCCCGGGTTATGGTGTGATTGCATGTGCATGATGTATCCCACGGTCAACCATCTGTTCTATGCCAGTACAAAACACATTTGAGGCTGATTTCCAATTTGTTAGAGATAAAATGGCCATGGGAGTGGTTGATGTCTTCCGTAGATGAAGTTGCAGACACACTCACCAAGCTGTTGCTTGCACGTCGTTCAAATCTCAACCTTACGGTGGTTAGTATAATCCATTGCAGCTAGGTCTAATCCAGCGTTTATGTACGTTGCTATAATTTTTGGTGGGTGGGTCCCTCTTGTAAGTGCACATTTGGCAAAGAAAACCAGCCGCATCAACATGGAAAATTCATTTTGCTTATTCAATTTTTTTCCAAATCTAATGTTTTAAGAAAAAGGCAAATAAAATCAGTAGACCGTACATGTACTCAATACTGACCTTGGAAAAGTTCAGCTCAACTGGACCAAATGTTGTGGAGATATTGACAGATTTAGTTGGTCGGCTGGCATGGCGTTTTTTTTTGCCACACCTTCACTTCCAAGTGGGACCAAATTAACGAGGATCATGTCAACGTCCGTAAATTCTGGATTAGACCTAACTACAATGGATTACAACAAAACCGTAGAGTAGGTGTTCTTTGCAAAATCAGCACCAATAGTTGGTTGTTTGTGCAATTTCCTTACCCTTACTGTGTTGATATATTTTCAGCTGCTTTGGGGAAGCAGTTAAAGAGAAACTCAATTATCAATGGAACATATACCACAATGAAAATAGTGGGACGCATACCGAAATTTTACTACTATTTCTTTTGAGCCACTTTTTTGTGGTCTTCTAGAAGCTTTTTCTCCGAGAAAAATGCCATACAAAGCATTGAGTACTTTCTTACACTAGATGATACCCCACGTGTTGCTTTTGTGGTCTTCTATAAACATGATGGTAGATAAATTGAAGAACTTTTGGCATAGTGTATTTATACATATTTAAGATAAGAAAATTGCAATGGACACAATACTTGGTATAAATATAAATATTGGAAAATGTGAAATATGCGATCATTTTTTTTACTAAATACAGGACATAAGTAATTTCATATGGCTTACATGAATATTAATCTATATATTACTTTAACTGTTGTGGCAAATTAATCTTCATATCTGCATGTTTATGATCTACAGAAAGAATGATAACTAAACACCAATATTGGCAATGAGTGATGGAGCTCTAATATCAACGAAAAGAAAAAATAAATCTTTACTATTTTTTTGCTAAAGTGACTATAAATTCTCTTCTCTCAAAGCATTTGTCTGAAAAGAGCATGAGTACTTATGAAGAAGGGAGCGACGTTGACGCAGTCGCCGTCACCGGATGCAACCATCAAGGCCAGAAACTAGGTTTTCACTCCGAAGAATCAGTCGGACCATATCCGAGCAATGCCTTCAAGAAGGTAACGACGCAAAAAAATGTTGACATTGCTAGGTATAACCAACACGGGTCAGACCTAAGCTTTCACCCCGGAGCTCGAGACCAAGTGCACATTGCACCATCATCAAAGTCACTTGTGTATTGTTGCCACCATTTATCCGCGATCCCAGCAGCTACATGCGATGTGCGACCACCGCGGCTGAAACACCATCCCTTTGTGTCAATCCTTTGACCATAGTTTGTGTCTCACAGCTGAAATCAACCACCGGATCTGAGAGATGAACCCTCTCCAAAGACCTTGCGGTGACCACCGCCGTTATGGTGCCGTAGGAGGTCAATGTAGCATAGTTTTGGATGCAGGCACCACCATCCGGCCGATCAGATCTTGATCACCAGCACTACCATCTGAAGCCACTGCACCCCTATGGAGAGAAGCAAACCCCACCATATAGCTTGCAACAGGCAAGTCGGGGAAGCCAAACTGGCCATGAGTGGACGCCCCGGCATCCCAAATTTTCCGGTCGCCAACCCGTCCACGAGGGCCAGCAGCCACATCCGGCAGCCAAGGGGCCGGAGGAGGAACCTGCTGATGCAGAGTGACGGAAGGCAACCACAACCAAGCGAGCATGGAGGTAGGCGTGGAGTGAATTTTGGATCTAAGGGGGAAGGAAAGGGCACAACAGGCTACAGAGGAAGCTAGGCTGCTATGTGTGCAAAAACAATACAACATTTTCGGTTGACTCCCTCCGTTTCTTAATATAAGTCCTTTTAGAGATTTCAATAAGAACTACATACAGACGTATATAGACTCATTTTAGAGTATAGATTCACTCATTTGCTCAATATTTAGTATGTATTGAAATCTCTAAAATGACTTATATTTAGGAAAAGAGGGAGTATGACTGCCAAATGTGTAGGGTATTAAGAGTTACTGGTCAAACTTGTTTTGCCATGTGTCCAAAAATAGCTAAACGTTTCATGTCCTCCTCCTCAAGAAAGATCAGGGTTCCTCTGTCTCCTGCCATAGTTGCCGTCGGTCCGCCTCGTCTTCAGTGGCCTTAGGGCCATGGATGCCCGCTGAAGACACGGTGGATCCCGGCCCTTGCCGACGGAAGGGCTCCGTGTTTTTATGTTTCTTTGAGTTTTGTTAGGGTTTTTGTACCGCTCAGAAAGGCGAGACGGTGGTGGCTCCCTGAAGATTAAACACCTCGGTGGCCAAAATTGACTGAAGCAACATAAAAATTTAACAGTTGCCTTATAATGTAGCTAGCACATGATACGCAATTAACCCGCTCCTTTCGTCTCGACGACTATTCAACTCGCACGATTGCACGCCATGCACGTGCGATCCTGGTCGCCTTGACGCGTCTCTTCATTGTCCAGCGGCAGTCTCGTCTCGTGTCGTCTTGCGTGGAGCACAGCACAGCTAGCTAGCAAGCGGACATGGTAATGGTTGGCCGTGAGTCCCGATCAGTGCCTGCCTTAATTTGTCCCTTTTTCCATCGCTTAGCATAACGGAATATGCATTTCTCTCAAAGAAAGCAGGAGAGACACAATTTTTCATTGATGCTTCTATCGATGGTGTGATACATGCTACATGCAGCGAGAGAACGCCGAGGTTGCATACCACTGTTTCCTCAATGGCGATGGAGAACCCAGATGCATATCGAGGAAGTGCGTGGCAACTTCTTACTGCTCGAATCATGCATTCT
>NW_025225541.1:0-10205 GCF_018294505.1 Triticum aestivum
GGAACCCTAGTCGCGGGAGCTCGCGGGGCCATTTATTATTTAGCTACTCCCTCCGTTCATAATTAGTTCACAATTATAAAACGTTCTAACTTTTTTCTGAATCACATGTATATTGACATGATTTACTGTGTCTGTTCACTCGTTTCAGTGTGTATGTAGTCTATATTAAAATAGCCAAAACATCATATAATTGTATACATCTTATATATTTACATCAGTTAATTTAGTCTAATTCAAAGATAAAATTATTTTAATTGCTATACATATGTAAAATCATAAAAAAGATTAAACTATTTCAAAATTGAATTTCACTCATTTAATAAAACTATTTCACTCAGTTCATGAATTGGGTTTCAATTTTTTCCAAAAAGCTGGTTTCAATTATTATTTCAAAAGACCGGTTCCATTTATGTCAAAAAAACAATTTTAGTTATTTCATGAAACCTATTTAAATTATTTCGAACTGATTTCGAGTATTATTTCAAAAGGCTTGTTTCGGTTATTTCAAAACTCCATTTCAATATTTCAAAAAAATGATTTTAGTTGTTTCATAAAACCTATTTAAATTATTCAAACAATGGATTTCATTTATTAATCTCTAACTAGATACGATGTCTAAAATATATTGAAAAACATATCTGTGCTCGTTGAAAGTGGTTGAAAAGTTGTCTGGAGTGTGGACTATTATAAAAGTTCACCGGCAATACAAAGGACCCTAAACATAATAGAAATTATATTGAGGTCCCTTGACCACCGAACGACTAGTACCACCACCAGAACGAGCCGTCGACACGCCACTGTCACCGCTGCCATACCGAAGCCGGCCTGACCTTGTGGATGACAGCTGAGAATTCTTTGTGCACGTGCCCCTAAGGATCAACGTCCTAGAACCGCCATCATCGCTGTTGAACCCTTTAATCGATCTGAAATGCCTGCCACCAAATATCATCATAGCGCACGTACGCCGAGAGCCCTAACCTTGCTGGCCCTAGATCGGCTAGGTAGCTTGGCGTTCTTCTTATACCGAAGGCTCAAATTTTCTTCCAAGTATAAAAATCAAGCAAACATCATCAGATTTTTCCTCAAGAGACAAAAGCCACGCAGTAAGCGGGTGATGAGTGCCGGCTGATAAGGAGATGGCTACGCGGCTTGGAAGGAAAATGCTGAGAGGAGGAAGAAAACCACGCCCTTGGGCCAGCAGGCGGACAAATGTCTCATGGTATATATGTTCACCCATGGTGAACCACGCCTTACATGAACCAATCAATGAATCACCCTGTGGTAGCACTATAATCGACACTTCACACACTCCTATGGAAATTACAATTTCTCGACCTTAATTTATGGATAATTAAATGCAACCTACTATGTATAGGTATGAGTTTGAATGGTCGTGCACTTGTTCAGTGAGCTTGCTAGGCTGCCGGAAGACTTGCATAGGGGTTGTCGGCGTAGGCCAGCTTGTCGTTGCCAGGTCGAGAAAACACAATCTGCAAGTATAAAACCGTCATAAGCACATGCATTAACGAGTATTAACTGGGTATTTACTAGTTTCAAAAGTTCTTTGGTGAATTTTTTGAAAAGATTGACCAAATTTTGTTGAATTCATGCAAACACATTCTACTCCATAACTAAGAATTGTTACCTGGTAAGTTCCAAGCGTCCGTGACTTGAAACCGGCAGCACAGTATATGAAATAGTACTCCCATACACGGATAAACTTGTCGTCAAATCCAAGAGCCAAAATCGCACTGCAATTAAGAAACGCAATATACACTTAGTGTTATAAGCTTTATGGATTTATTTGCATTTCAACATGGATGGGATGCATGGATGCTTACTCTTTGTTGGCCATGAAGTTATCCCTCCAGCGTATCAGCGTCGGGTAGTAATGGTACCCGATGTTCTCAACCTGCTCGATGCTGCATTCAGACAACAGCACGCATCACTATCGTCTCCAAAGTTCAGTAACAACAAACATGCTACGTAGTTCAGAAAATCCAGTTTGTCAATAAGTTCATCGCAGCGAAAGGTGCATATATGCAAACACCGTACCAGAGCCTGGACGCGGTGGACATGGCAGACGTGATCCGGGCCAAGGAAGGAAGGCAACCCCCTGGAAAGATGTATTCTTTTATGAAGTCTGAACTTCTCCTGTATTCCTCATACCGTTCTTCTGGAATCGATATGAACTGCACACATACATAGAAAGAAGATATTTGGATTCAATTATATTTCACGATCAATGATTCCTCTCAAAGGATGAACCGAACCGATGTGGTATTCGCGTCGATTGGTAGAAACCTGGAGGACAAATAGGCCATCTGGAGCCAATAGAGACTCACAACAGCCAAAGAAATCGTCCATGAATTCATGACCAACCCCTTCAATCATCTCGCTGTGCGTTTCAACAAGAGGTAAATATTTCCTTCGATTCAATATATTCATATTGAGAACAGCAACATTACTACTTACCATGATATGATCCTGTCGTACTTACACCGACTTGGTATTTGACGGTAGTCACACAGCAGGAAAGTTATGCGATCCTGACAAAACAAAGCATATCAATGTTGTTGTAAATAGATAACAGAGAGGAGCACTTGTTAAATTGGAATAAGTTCTCCAAGGACATCTTAATCTTAAGTACGGTCAGTGTCGAAAAAAAGTGAGACTTGTGTCTGAACTCTGAAGGTAGTATAATATCATAATTTACCTCCAAACCAGCTTCCTTTACTTTCATTTGAGCATATTTAAGTTGCTCCTCAGACAATGTAATCCCTGTGTATTTGCATCCCGTTTGCTTCACCACTTCCATCGCCAAGCTGCCCCAACCGCTACCGATTTCAAGAACATGATGATTCCGCTCCACTTTAGCCTACCATTATTACATATTCATCAGATCATGTATGCATGTATTCATCAAGTTTTAATAATTATATCATTACTATTACCTTCTTGATTAGGAGGTTAACTTTGCGTTGCTGGGCTACTTCCAAGCTTTCATCTTCCACCTATACAGATTTCACACCACTTAATCCGCATGCTGGATGCACAGTTAGGCAGTTAACACTACTACTGATCACATGATTCACAAACCTTGAATACTGCACAAGAGTAAGTCATCGATGGATCCAGGAAAATCGAGAAGAAATCATTACTCTGCATGCGCATTTCAGAAATTGTGATTTGTCAGTGAGAACATCCAGACAGAGATGAGGACAGCAGGAGGAAGATGCATTGGCAATGACCAGATCATAGTGCTGAGAGATGTTTCGGCGAGTTTGTGTGACAGTATTCTTCCTTGAGATGTGGCGCAGAAAATATTTTGCAGATGCTATCCCAGCTGTCAAAAGCATGGGTGTCCACCAACCCCTGCCAAATAACCATACAATTACATACTGGATGATTGATCACTTCAAAGTCCCTAGACTTAGTACCTTTTACTGGCAGCACTACTACTACTCTTCTGAGCATCCCTGTTTGCAATGAGAATCTGCAGGCAAAATGGCATAATTAAGATGCATATACACAGTATGCCAGATCAATCTAGCATAAGGATTTAGTTTACCAGGAAAAGATTCAGGAGCCCTTCTCTTTTATCAACAAAAGAAAAATAACCATTAATATATGCATCAGCCATACCAAGATCCGCTTCGGTTGCGACCTGAAACAGCGTTTTGTTTTCACACAGGAGATAATCTCAGGAAAATAACCACCAAAAACTGAAGAGAAAATGAGAAGAGACAGTAGCCGAACCTTCCAGTAGAAGAGTGGGTCATGAACTCGCAAGACAGTTTTGACAAGACATTTTTTGTCGACTTCACCGAAACTGAACATAGTGCCACCTTCTTCAAGAATGCTGGGGGCAAGCAAAAATAACCAAGTTAGGATTTATACCATATAAATCCTGGGATTAAATCTGGAGTTTCAAGGACAGACTCACGTCATGTTACCGATGGTGACATATTGGTTGAGAAACCTTGTTACCAGAAGGCGAGCCCCAGTTTCCGTCCATGACGGCACCATCTGTTTTGGGTTCAGAAGAAGGCTGCTCTTCTGCCCAAGCAAACTTTGAGCCGCAGACTTCCCAGCCTGTGATAAATCGAACACATAGATATCAATGCCAAATATATATTTCACTGAAGACGGAAAAAAAGTTTCGCGGGCAGGGAGTACCTTAAGGCCATCTTCATGGAAGCCATAACCTGTGTAACCCAGGACATAAGCCACCTAACTGAAGTACATGTAGTAATAAACTTAAATATATGCTGAAAGAAAGAAAATCAAGGAATTACCTTGATATGCCCCACAGAACCATATTCCCCTGTTTCCTTGGATCTGCTGAAGCTCCAACGAAGCCTTTGCAGCCGCGACAGACGGAACAGGATGGCCGGTGTTCCATTTGAGCACGACATGATCCGGGACATGAGGTGGATTCAGTGTCACCAGGAAAGGCTTGCCGGTAGATTCGATGTTCTGAATTTTCCAAGCAAAGATGTGATAAATATTAGAATGGGTTCAGTGTGGATAACAGTATTGATCTAAGTCATTCAATGCATCGCCGATATTGTGAGCTTTACCTGGAGGAGATTTAGCCAGTAGGTAACAGAGACGCCGCTGCTTGTTGTCCCCAAGAAGTTCCAGGCGCTCCATGCTGACGGGTTCTGTGGCATCAAAGTGTCGTCGCGATGGAGGTATATGTCACTGCAATGGTAATAGTTCAGAGATGAGGAGAACAGCAGGCCAGGCAGTTAAAATAAATCAAATTTTATAGCAGACACAAATTACTTACCTGTGGACATATTGGAAAGCACCCAGAATTCTCAACTCCTCGTGTGTTGCTTCATCTCCTAGCATTCTCAGAACATCAGGTGCATGAGCACCAAATATGATCTTGTCGTACACCTCCTCCGAGCCACCGACCTCCAAGACTTTGTATCCTGCAGCCAGAAATCAATGAGCAATGACATCATTTGCAGTAAAAGAACAGGGATTCAGGTTAAAAAAAATTAAATGGATGAAGTACCTCCTTCAACGCTTGAAACAGATTTGACTTGGCAGCTGGTCTTAATCTGACAACCCATGCTTTCCAGTTCTTCCCTTACCTATTTTGTAGATGCACATGTTCAGACACTGTATTTTTGCAGGTGACAGCTACAGTGTGCAATACATTTGTAGGAATTAGAGTACCTTGTTTACATATGTATGCGAGCGACCTTTGACGGTGAGCCATTGGGGCCGACCGAAGATCTGAAGGAGGTGATGGTTGCGGCAGAAGGAGAGAACGAAGAAAGCAGAGAAGCCGAGCACCCCCTGCGACGGGCATGACCATATGCTTGCACAGATTGGGATCAGGTAAGCCTCCTGGAAGAGCTGGGAGTATCCATGCGTCTGGATGAACTGCCCCAGAGTCTCGTGCCGGTTCAGGTCAGGGTTGCTCTCATGGTCCTCCAGGTACTTGAGGGCATCCTCCTTGAACTTGAGTATCTCGCGGATCATGTGCCAGAAGGCAGGGCGGAGGGCATTGCTCTTCTGCGCTAGGAGGCCCGAGAGGCCGTTCCGGCTGCCCCACTCGCACCTGCCGCCACCGGAGAGCTGTGTGCTCACTGACAGCGACATGTCTGATATCTCCATCTCTACCCCGAGCTCTTCAAACCATTCCAGCATGTTTGGGTATGTCACCTGCCATTTTGGTGCAGTTGGATGCATGGTCAGGTTTAATTCAGTAGCGAACAAATTTTAAGTGATTCTTGGTTTCAATAAATGGATAGTTAAGGAGTATATTTGCTCATTTGGCTGCCATTTTCACTCGGTTTAGCAACTTCAATATGAATATGCTAGTTTAAAATTCTAAACATATAATTATAAGATATTCTGCATCTCAAATCTAATTATATACAGATACAACTATCCATTTGACCAACCACAGTAACCACACATCAATATTCAACGTCAGAGACTGCATGTTTCCTGAGACGTCATCTATTTGACTGTTCCGATTAGAGATAGTACTGGTCAAGTTTAGCAACTCACCGTATAAGTGTTCGCTTAGGTACAAATTGCAATTATCGACCATGAATAGTTTCTTGGGAAATTACATTTCAATGTAGCAAGACTTTTTGTGTTTCAAGATAGAATATGGTACATGTATATGGGAGCAATTAGGCAAACCCTTGATGGATTGGGAAAAAGTAACTAAATATGCTTAAGATGTTCCCATTCAGACTAACTAGTAAGTAGTAACTACACATAGCAATTGCGTATATAGCTGAAATTTACTCCTGATTGACGAGCGGTCAAACAAATAAATTAACCGAGTGAAAAGCATGTCAAATGAGTAAAAGGCTCAGAATTTCACTGGCTGGGTGCCTGGGTGTGACTATGCATCTAGACAAATAGACTCACAAACAGATAAGGTGACCATTCTCGTCCAATCAGACGCAGTAAAGTTGGACCAGACTTGCACTAGGGAGACAGGGACAATGAAAGACAGCGCAGAAAACCTCAAGCTAACAAACCAACGGGAACAGCCTATACTGTGGCATGACAGCAACACAAGTGTCTCTCTCGGGTGATATTTAGTACCACAATTGTGCATCAGTTTCCACCAGACTGGCACAGTAATTGGCCAAGGAGAGATGTAGACAGACGCCAAAGCAGGACAGTGCCAAAATGAGACCTTGACAGTAAACTAATATGCTTGTTTGACAGTAGAGCATTTGGCATGTGCAAAAACAGATTGACTAGTTGCAGAAAATGAGCTTTGTCAGCTTGTGCCAGCCAGCCAGGCTGGACCCAAAAACACTTGTCATGGGCAAGCATAAAAAAGATGGAAGTGGAACTGTTGGTACATGTGTCGGTGTCGCCGCCGTCCTCATCCCAATTCAAGGTTCGGTTAAGGAACCCAATGAACAAGTGATTCTTCTTGGGCAGAATAATGAAAGCCATTGCACATGGGCCTGGGAGCAAGTTAAAAATGATGGGCAAGTGCAGAAGAGGAAATATCCTGAATAAATTAATCTGTCGAGTAACCTCAAGTAAGGATATGCTTGTGATAATATTGGTAGCCGTATCATCATTGGTGCCGTATGTAGCACGTGCAGGGAGTAGGAGATACGGTGGTGAGGCGAGGAGGAGGCGTACGCACAATAGTAGTTTGGTTAAGCATAACAAAAGATACTCACTGCATAATATCGTTGTGTTATTGGTTTTCACATTAAAGAAAGCTCACCCCCTATGTCTGTAGATGTTTTGAATATTGACATGATCTCATATTTTTCAACTTTGACAAAATAAAATTATTTTGGATTATGTCAACTTTGCGAATTTACTCTCCGTGCCAATATATTAGTAGTAAAATAATTTAAGGTTATTATTTTGGACTATGAACAAGCCTCTATGTAAATAGTACATGAAAAAATTTAGTTGGAAGTATTGATGTTCTTCTCCTGATCAGAAAAACTGGACATGTGTTTATTTTTTGTTAGAGAAACAGCGAGAGAAAGGGCAGCGACGCATCAGGGCGACACGTGTCTCTTTCGGGTGAATTTAGTACCACTGTTCATTAGTTTCCACCAATGTGGTACGGTTATTAAGGAAATATGTAGACAGATGCCCAAACTGAAACGTTCATGCCAGTTGGATTGACTAGCTGCGGAAAAAGTGGAGGCACCAAGCAAATGTGAGATCGTCGTCCGTGTCATCGTCGTCATCGTCGCCCCCGCCGTCCCTACCCCTTTCTGTTGTATATCGGCCGCACGAGAGTACCATTGTAAGGCCATCGCGGCCTCCACGTCGCCCGCTTACCACCCACTGACCATCTCCATCGTCTACCTACCTACCTTGCAGTTCTTCCACGAGATACATCGTTGTAGTTAATCAGATTGTTAAGTGCTTTGATTAATAACCACCGTTGAGTAGGTGATTAATGCCGATACAAAATTATAGGATTATTTAAGGAGACTCGGTTCTTCTCAACATTTTCTTCTTCAGGGCAACGACTTGCATAACAAATCGTGTCCCGCCGGCATATTCTAGTCTACATCGACGATTTCCTGGCTGCTAACAAACTTCTGGGTTTTAACAAGTTTCTTCTGCTGAGACAGATGTTCCAAAGTTTGCCGACGAGATTCGACAACGATGTTTACGTCCCTCAAACGGGCGTGGCTAGAGATTGAGAAGACTTGAGGCTCATGACCACTACAATTTTAACTCTTAAAATACTCGATTACAACCTGAGAAGTCTAAGAGCATCTCTAGTAGATCCCGCATCTCGCCGACCCATAAAACGCATTTGCAGTTTGTGGAAAAACGGCTTTGCGGGCCGGCGCGGACGGCCGCAAAGTCACAAAACGGACCCGTATAAAACAGACCTGGGGTGCTTCGGCGTGCCCGAAGTTAGCCGCAGCACTGTCCGCGTGCAGTCGTCGCACTGTATGAGTGGCATCGGCGAGCCGCAGAGCCGTTGTGCGAGCGCCGAGCCCGACGGACGGCCCGCCGATTCCATGCCGGCAAACCGCCGGCAGCAGCGACAGGACGAACCCGTAGCTGTGTGCAGCGATGGGACTTCGCCGGGGCTGCGTGAGGTGCTCCTCGACCATTCCATCGCTTGGCGCAGCCACCGGCGGCCGGAAAAGCCAAATCCGGGCCGCCCGTGACGAAGGGCCGCAGATCTGCAACTTTCCAGCCGGCCGACGCATGAGGGGGTGGCAGAGGGCAACCTCGTGCGTGTGGCGGCCTTCGGCGTGATCTCGCCGACTACTTTGGCCGGAATCGTGGGCGGCGGCCCGACGGCGGAGCGAGGAAATGCCCTCCCCATCAACCGCTCCGCTATATGCAGGGCGCCGACGGGCCGGGGGGGAGGGGGGGACGGACCTGCGTATTCGCGGGTTGGGGCCGAGATTTTGCCGCGTCCCTCAAAAAAATTTACGGGCCGGCCACGTTTGTGGGGCCTATTCGGCGCAGCCATTCTCTTTCTCGGGGCATTTGCGGGCGTTATTCTACTGTCCTTTTTACTCGTAAAGTTTGACCATATTTATATGAAAAAATATCAACATCTACAACACTAAAGTTGTACACTATAAAAATTAGATTCATCACGCATTTAATGATACCGATTACGTATTACGAATGCTGATATTTTTTTCCCTACAAAAAGTTTATCAAAGTTTACCAAGCTTGAACAAATCTTATATGCAGAGTAAAAATGACGGGGAAGTACATCTGGTTGTGCTGATTTTCTATCTAATCTGAAAGTCAATTGGATTTCTGTTTTCTTTGTTAAAGACAGAGACATTTAGTACCACCACTGCTCATTAGTTCCCACTAATGTGGTACAGTTGTTAACAGGAGACGATGTAGACAGACGCCGAGGCAGAAGAGCAGCAATACGAGGCAAAGAGGGAGTGATAGATGCCCAAAAACTCGAGCTTTGACAGTAAACTAATCGAAAGTGAGTGTTATCTTGTGCTCTGCGCCCACGAGGCAGGCAGGCAGCCAGCCAGCCAGGCTGGGACGAGACCTTGTCAGAGTAGCGCCAAAAAAGGTGAAAGTGGAACTGTTGGTGCATGTGTCCATGTCGTCCTCCTCATCCATCCCTCGTCCAGTTTTTGTCTGGGCCGAGCGACCATACCACCGTAAGGCGATCAGGGCGTCCACGTCGCCCGCTCGCCACACACCGGCCATTTCGATGCCTCATATGGAGTCCCCCGATGGACAGGCCGATGCACTTTGGGTAAGAAATCACGTGATTGATTAGTGCCGACATGGTTACCGGGTTTTTTAATTGCTAAAGGGGAAATGCCAACATGGTTCTTGGGCAGGATAAAGAATGCCATTAGTAGCAGGTTCGAGCTAATTCAAAATAACCACGTGACACATGTGGTAAGCAATCCAAACAATTTTAAAAGAGCTAATTTAAAATAGTGAACAACACATATCCATCTACGTTAACTTAACTAGATAGTTGTCCGTACGTTGCAAAGAGAGCATAGAAATCCTACTACTACTTCATCCTATAATATAAGACGTTTTTTGACACGTGAGTTACCTGCAATTTTTATGCTCGGTGATCACTTACTGACTTACCAAAGAAGAAAGATTTTATTCGGTAATCATTTATTGGCCTGCCGAAGAAAAAGGATTTATATTTGGTAAGTACTCCCTCTGTAAACTAATATAAGAGTGTTTAGATCACTATTTTA
>NW_025225542.1:0-2308 GCF_018294505.1 Triticum aestivum
AGTCGAACCGGCACCGCTGCTGGCGCAAAGACTGGACCGGAACTCCTCAAACGACATCGTAGGCAAGCCCTTGGTCATGATATCTGCAAATTGTTGGGAAGCAAGGACGTGTAGAACACGAATATGGCCAAGAGCCACCTATTCCCGAACAAATTGAATATCCAACTCAATATGCTTGGTCCGACGATGATGTATTGGGTTGGCGGAGAGGCAGACCGCCGAGACGTTGTCCCAGTAGACCACCGTAGCATGATCCATAGGACAAGAGAGCTCCTGTAGGATCCGGCGAAGCCACGAACACTCGGCGACGACGTTGGCCACTGCACGATACCCAGCCTCAGCACTGGAGCGAGAGACTGTAGGCTGCCGCTTGGACGACCACGAGATGAGTGAGGGTCCAAGGAAGACTCAATAGCCCGAGGTGGAGCGACGAGTGTCAGGGCAGCCCGCCCAGTCGACATCAGAGTAGGCAGTGAGCGCGGTGTCGGTGGAGGCGTAGAGCGTGACGCCGCGATCCATAGTGCCACAGATATAGTGGAGAATCCACTTGACAGCGGCCCAGTGAACATCCCGAGGAATGCTGGAGCTCCGGTCGAGTCAGAGTGAGGTACTGGAGAGCACCAATGATAGACCGGTAGAATGCAGCATCTGAAGCGGCAGAACCATCCGTGGCAGAGAGCTTGGCCTTCGTATCAACAAGTGTAGCGGCGGGCTTGCAGTTAAGCATGCCAGCACGATCCATGAGCTCATGAGCGTACTTCCGCTGATGAAGAAAGAAGCCATCAGGACGGCGCACCACCTCAACACCGAGGAAGTAGTGCAAAGCACCCAAGTCCTTGAAGGCGAACTCAGCGCGAAGACGATCAGTGAGCCGACTGAGGAGGCCACCCGCCCATGCCGTTAGGATGATGTCATCGACGTAGAGCAGCAAGTAGGCCGTGTCGGAGCCCTGGTGATACACGAAGAGCGATGCATCCAAGCGAGTGGAGCGGAACCCGAGCTGGTGTAGAAACGCCGTGATGCGCTGGAACCAGGCGCGCGGAGCCTGCTTGAGTCCGTACAAGGACCACAAAGCAGGCACACGTGGTCTGGAGTGTTGGATCAACGAACCCCGTGGGCTGCTGACAAAAGACCTGCTCCTCGAGGTGATCATGAAGGAAGGTGTTGGAGATGTCCATCCGGTGCACCGGCCAAGCACGGGAGACCGCAAGGTGGAGAACCGTGCGAATCGTGTCGAGCTTAACAACCGGAGCGAAGGTGTCGGTGAAGTCGATGCCAGCACGCTGCCGGAAGCCACGAACAACCCAACGTGCTTTATAGCGATCAAGGGTACCATCCAGATGGAGCTTGTGTTTGAAGACCCACTTCCCCGTAATCACGTTGGCGTGCCGGGGACGGGGAACAAGCTGCCACGTCCGGTTGCGCAACAAGGCGTCAAACTCCTTTTGCATCACAGCCATCCAGAGCGGGTCATGAAGAGCGGCTCGAACGGAGGACGGAAACGGTGATGGCTCAGAGGTGGACACCGCATGGACGTAGTCATCCGAGGCATAGCGCGAGCTCAGGCAAAAACGCCCGTACGGGCGCGGGTGCGAGGACCGGCCACGGGCGCCGGTTAGGAGGGCACTGAGGCCTCGGGAGCCGGCGAGGCGCGGGCGCCGAGGGGGCCGCGGGAGGAGGGGGCGCCGGGGGTGATACGTCTTCGTCGTATCTACTTTTCCAAACACTTTTACCCTTGTTTTGGACTCTAACTTGTATGATTTGAATGGAACTAACCCGGACTGACACTGTTTCAGCAGACTTTCCATGGTGTTATTTATGTGCAGAAACAAAAGTTCTCGGAATGACCTGAAACTCCACGGAACATCTTTTTGAAAATATTAAAAATACTGGAAGAAAAATCCACGTCAGGGGGCCCACACCCTGTCCACAAGGGTGGGAGGCGCGCCCCCTACCTTGTGGGCCCCCTGACGCTCCACCGACCTCAACTCCAACTCCATATATTCAGTTTCGGGGAGAAAAAAATCAGAGAGAAGGATTCATCGCGTTTTACGATACGGAGCCGCCGCCAAGCCCTAAAACCTCTCGGGAGGGCTGACCTGGAGTCCGTTCGGGGCTCCGGAGAGGGGAATCCGTCTCCATCGTCATCATCAACCATCCTCCATCACCAATTTCATGATGCTCACCGCCGTGCGTGAGTAATTCCATCGTAGGCTTGCTGGACGGTGATGGGTTGGATGAGATTTATCATGTAATCGAGTTAGTTTTGTTAGGGTTTGATCCCTAGTATCCACTATGTTCTGAGATT
>NW_025225543.1:0-4249 GCF_018294505.1 Triticum aestivum
CTACGAGCCTCAATATTCATCGGACCACATACATCTGTATGTATGATTTCCAACAAATCTGTTGCTCTCTCCATAGTTCCGAAGAACGGCGTTTTAGTCATCTTGCCCATGAGGCACGGTTCGCAAGCATCAAGTGGTTCATAATCAAATGATTCCAAAATCCCATCAGTATGGAGTTTCTTCATGCGCTTTACACCAATATGACCTAAACGGCAGTGCCACAAATAAGTTGCACTATCATTATTAACTTTGCATCTTTTGGCTTCATTATTATGAATATGTGTATCAATACGATCGAGATCCAACAAACTATTTTATTGGGTGTATGACCATAGAAGGTTTTATTCATGTAAACAGAACAACAATTATTCTCTAATTTAAATGAATAACCGTATTGCAACAAACATGATCAAATCATATTCATGGTCAACGCAAACACCAAATAACACTTATTTAGTTTCAATACTAATCCCGAAAGTATAGGGAGTGTGCGATGGTGATCATATCAATCTTGGAACTACTTCCAACACACATCGTCACCTCGCCTTTTACTAGTCTCTGTTTATTATGCAACTCCCGTTTCGAGTTACTACTCTTAGCAACTGAACCAGTATCAAATACCGAGGGGTTGCTATAAACACTAGTAAAGTACACATCAATAACATGTATATCCAATATACCTTTGTTCACTTTGCCATCCTTCTTATCCACCAAATAGTTGGGGTAGTTCCGCTTCCAGTGACCAGTCCCTTTGTAGCAGAAGCACTTAGTCTCAGGGCTTAGGACCAGACTTAGGCTTCTTCACTTGAGCAGCAACTTGCTTGCCGTTCTTCTTGAAGTTCCCCTTCTTCCCTTTGCCCTTTTCTTGAAACTAGTGGTCACGTCAACCATCAACACTTGATGTTTTTCTTGATTTCTACCTTTGTCGATTTTAGCATCACGAAGAGCTCGGGAATTACTTTCGTCATCCCTTGCATACTATAGTTCATCACGAAGTTCTACTAACTTGGTGATGGTGACTAGAGAATTCTGTTAATCACTATTTTATCTAGAAGATTAACTCCCACTTGATTCAAGCGATTGTAGTACCCAGACAATCTGAGCACATGCTCACTGCTTGAGCTATTTTCCTCCATCTTTTAGCTATAGAACTTGTTGGAGACTTCATATCTCTCAACTCGGGTATTTTCTTGAAATATTAACTTCAACTCCTGGAACATCTCATATGGTCCATGACGTTTCAAAAACGTCTTTGAAGTCCCGATTCTAAGCCGTTAAGCATGGTGCACTAAACTATCAAGTAGTCATCATATTGAGCTAGCCAAACGTTCATAACGTCTGCATCTGCTCCTGCAATAGGTCTGTCACCTAGCGGTGCATCAAGGACATAATTCTTCTGTGCAGCAATGAGGATAGTCCTCAGATCACGGATCCAATCCGCATCTTTGCTACTAACATCTTTCAACATTGTTTTTCTCTAGGAACATATCAAAAATAAACACTGGGAAGCAACAACACGAGCTATTGATCTACAACATAATTTGCAAAATACTATCAGGACTAAGTTCATGATAAATTTAAGTTCAATTAATCATATTACTTAAGAACTCCCACTTAGATAGACATCCCTCTAATCATCTAAGTGATTACATGACCCAAATCAACTAAACCATGTCCGATCATCACGTGAGATGGAGTAGTTTCAATGGTGAACATCACTATGTTGATCATATCTACTATATGATTCACGCTCGACCTTTCGGTCTCCGTGTTCCGAGGCCATATCTGCATATGCTAGGCTCGTCAAGTTTAACCTGAGTATTCCGCGTGTGCAACTGTTTTGCACCCGTTATATTTGAACGTAGAGCCTATCACACCCGATCATCACGTGGTGTCTCAGCACGAAGAACTTTCGCAACGGTGCATACTTAGGGAGAACACTTTTATCCTTCTCCGCCTGCGCCGGCGCGCCAGAGCAGCCAGCCTCCTCCTTCTCCGCCTCGTCAGCAAGGGCGGAAGAGACCCGCAGCTGCTCCGGCGCGTCGTAGTCCTTCTCCTCCGCCTCGTAAGCAAGGAAAGAAGACAGCCGCAGCCGCTCCATCTGCTCTGCCGGCGTCTAGCAGTACAGCCAGAGGCGCGAGGCAATACAGATTCGGTCCTTCTCTGAAGACTCCAGAGAAGTTACCATACGAGAGGACCGAGGAGGAAACCAGGAAGATCGTGCGAGCCGAAGTGAAAAACTTCTTTGAAGGGGTGAAAGCAAATAAACATCCACCTCCGGAGGAGAAGGTAGATCCGGTGAAAGCGAAGCGCACCCTGGCTGCCCTGACAAAACCACCAAAGTCTCCGCCGAAAGGCAACTATGAGCGCATTATTGCAAAGACATTTGCCGAAGCGGAGCGGTCGGGAAGTACTGTCAGTGATCAAAGGTTAAAAGAACGACGAGCTGGGAAAAAAATTGCCCAGCTCGGCGAACAAGCGAACCAATCGTGCCCCCCGCTCAAGGTGTCTAGCGACATCGTCGCTAATGATCCGAGGACGGTGCCCGGTTATTTCAATCTTGGAGATTACCTGCCCGACGATGTACATTATGATATCTTGGAGGTGGACGAACACAAATACCATTACGGGAAGCCTCTCGTCAAAGATGAAAGATCTCTAAGAATGATGATGCGAAGATTACATGATTTGTACATGAAAACCTGCAGAGAGTCTGGGGGGAGGGATACTTTGACGCTGAGAGTTAAACCGGAGCATGACCTCGTTGGAATTGAACTGTTGAATGTTCCATTTGAGGAGTTCTTCTGGTTTTTCAGTCAAAAGGCCCTCGATAAATCAACGGTCACTTGCTACTGTCTGTAAGTAGTACTACTTCTGTCATTAAGTCTCTCTCTATATAGGTCAGCTCTTTCATTGCATGTATTTATAATTATCCTCACTATATTATGCAGATTGAAGATCGCCGAATTGAAGAAAAGACAAATCGGTGATATTGGGTTCATTAACACAAATCTCATAGATGCAACTGAGGTTAAATATCATGCCGAAAATACCGAGGCCAACTTGCTACGATCGTTGGTAATAAATGAAAACAAAGATATAATACTCTTTCCTTACAACTTCAAGTGAGTGTTACTGTCTTGTGCATATTCGGTTTCCCTTATTAGTCCAGGTTATAGTAATGTAATTGATGACTTATGCATGCGTGCGCAGCTTCCACTATATTCTCCTAGAGATTAAGCTTGAGCAGGGAGTAGTAACCGTCTTAGACTCGAGACGAAAAGATCCCAGGACTATGCGGACATGACTCAAATGCTCGAGAAGTAAGTTAAATCGATCAATATCCACCATATCAGCAACTTTGTTCATTTCCTGATATCAAGTAATTGTTTTCTTTGCCTGGCAGGGATTGGAGAAAATTCACCAAAAAAGCTCCGGGACTGCCGAAGAAGCTGCAATTTAAACACCCGAAAGTAAGTACTATAGTACCATGTTCCGCGCATCTCCTAGTGATTCAAGCACTAGTTTCATCAATACCATTTAGCATGCTTGCTTATCAGTTTGATTGACCTCTATTTCTTGTAAAGTGGTTGTGGTAGGAATCCGGGAATAATTAGTGTGGATACTACGTTTGCGAGTCCATCCGCTACACGACCTGTGAGCGGGACTACTCTGACGAACAATATGAAGTGCGTAAGCAATAATATTCACAATTTTTTTTATTACCATCATTTGTGTTGAGTTTCATTTATTCATATATATATGTATTGACCCCCTTCTTCAAATTAGATATTTCGGAAGCGGGATGAACTCCTAGCACCAGATCGTATGCGAGAAATTCAAGAGGAATTGGCGGCATTCTTCCTTGACCACGTGATCGCTGAAAACGGAGAATACTATGTGGACCCTGTGGTCTTACAATTTAATTAGGAGATTATATTGTAAGAGATCATTATTGTATATATGTAGCCGTTAGTGTCGGATAGATATACGATATACGAGAACTTGTTGTTCGACCAATCTCTCGGAGAAGGAGAGGTGGTCGATATCACTTCTCTCTGTATGCATATGTTCATGACGATATTCTGTTTCCTTCATTTGATTACTAGCTAGCGTGTCTAGTGCTCTCCATACGTATATATTACGTAGCGTCGACCAAGCACGGAGATAAGAGTGGACACTTCTCTCTATTAATTAGCTAGCTAACACAATATATGAAACACCTAAATTAACCCCCCAAAACCCCCAA
>NW_025225543.1:5172-8706 GCF_018294505.1 Triticum aestivum
AGCGCTACCGGAGGGGCGGGTGGAGCAACGGGCGAGGGCGAGGATTCATCTGCATTAACGAAGATGGATGTCACTACAGGAGCCAGCACAATATCATCCCCATCGAGTTAATTACTTTGTGTGTGACGTAAACCCAGCAACCATCATAAACATCATTGTTTCTGGTAAGCAAACCATCCAAGTTCATGTACCTCTGTAGAGAATCGCCAATCTACCATGCTAATGTAGATCCGTGGCCCTGTATAATCCCATCATAGACCCATTAGTTCGGTCCATGGGCGTCAAAGTCCACACCTGGAGGACAGTAGGAGACATGAATCTTAGTGTCCATTCGTATAGGATGCAGTGCTCGACTACTTTAGCGCCAGGATTAGCAACCCCTGTGCAATTGGCAACCTCCTTGGCCTCATGCAATTGATCATCTGTTCCTCTCCTGCCCTCTTGTGCGCTTTATATGGAATGTGCCAAAATGCACTTTTATTCTTCTTTCCATGGATATTTAATAACTGCTGGAATACTGGATAAACAAGTTTGCTGGAGTGACCAGAAAATTAGTGCTAGTTGTGGTTGCTGCAGTTCCGCGGACTATCTGGGACACGCCAAATGATGGTGTTTCTGCACACACGAAAAACCCGCTGGATGATGTGTCTGTTGTGATCAAACTAATTGGATATTGGATTCACTATTGGTTTCTTTTGTAGAGAAATGAGGTAAACAAAAATCTGTTGCAGTGGCAAGTAAGGCTCTTTGAACAGGTGGCAAATGAAGTGTTTGGAGCTGTGCGGGGCCAGAAACCAACTCACTTAAGGCTATCGGTCTTCAGCTGGATTAAGCAGCTGTTTAGCAGGGCCATCTCCAGAAATTTGGGGCCTCGGGCGGAAACCAAAATGTGGAAAATTTCACATAACCGAAGAGAATTAATGTGCGTAAAGCATACTGTCACTTTATTAAAAAAATCCAGTCTGTTTTATTTGTACCTTATTTAAGCATATATCAGATATTATGCTAAAATGGTAATGTGATAGCAAAGCAATGGACGAACCTCCTGTTCTACCAAAAAGGACCACCTGTCTAGTATTTCTTGGAACATAATCTTCAATCATATCTTTGTACTATATCATATCTCCAAGACATCAATTTGTGCATCATCTTCCATAACCTCTATTGTATTATCATCACCACCATCGTCAACATTAACATCTGCAGTTTGATTTTCAGAATCAAGTTGGCAGGCTCACTAAATATCTATCGAGGGCACTTGTTTGAGTTCGAGCCTCAAGATCCAGTCTTTGTTTTGCAGCACCGGAATCATGTTTCCTAATTCTAGTAGACATGATGATGATCCAGGAACAAAACCTAACAAATTATAAGTGATCATTGATAAAACAGTCTAATTAGATTCATATAGTAATGATCGCTAGATGACTCTAGATCATTCAAATACAAAGAAAATAAATTGATAAAAAAAAACCTTGCTCTTGGATATTAAAACAAAGTCTAAAGTGGATGTTGCTTCAAGTTGGATGTGTTGAGAAACAATTAACATGTTACAAGATTCAGAAAAATATCTCTAGCAGGGACTCAAAGCGTCATACTTGACCAAGCTGCAGAGCTGCTCGTTGCCTGTCGATGTGGTAACAAGGCAGCATTATGGGAAAAGAGTAATTAGGTTAAGTCTGTGTCTCCTTTTCGGCTAATTTTTTTAAAATAATACATTTTTTTATTAAATTACAGAAATATTACGCTGAAAAAAGAATTTTCAAAAATAATACACCGTCGGCCCGCTGCAAGCCGACTGAGCCCAGTCAGCCCACAGCAGGCCGACTGGTGGCCCATCAGCTTGTTGCTGGCCAATTGGGCTGTCGGCCACCAGATCAAGCCCAGTCGGCCTGCAGTTGGCCGACAGGGTCCAGTCGGCCTGCAGTGGGCCGACTAGGCTCAGTTGGCCTGCTGTGGGCCGACTGGTGCATGCCACCATTTTTTTTCCGAATGATCGCTGGTTTTTTTTATAAAACTTTGACGTATTCCGCACAACCCTTTCCCGCACCCATTTCCCGCCACCCGTTTCCCGCCACCCGTTTCCCGCCATCCATTTCCCGCCAACCCTTTCCCGCCACCCGTTTCCCGCCACCCATTTCCCGCCAACCCTTTGCCGCCACCCGTTTCCCGCCACCCGTTTCCCGCCATACCGCAGTCGTTCTTTCCCGCCATTTTCTCCTGTCTACCTATAAAACCCCCTTCAGACGGAGGTGGATAAGCATTGCAGTGTAGTGTAGTTTAGATGTCCCATTATCCTTTCGATATTAGTTTTCACCCTGGGATGAGCAGGACTCTTCTGAGGCTAGCTACCGATTTCAGGATGGATAATAGGATAGTTCCATGTGACGAACTCACCGGTAGTGACACCATAATGAATGAGTTGGCTCACCAATTACGTAGGTCTGGGTGGCCTGAAAGGACCTATGAGGAGGTACGTAAAGAACTTCTTAGGTTGCATGACAGGTGGAAGAAGGTAGTGGTGCCGAAGAGTGAAACTTTCAGAAGGATTGCAGCAAATAATCCATGTTTATGGACTGAGGAGAGCGAGGACGAAGATGATATCTTCATGCCGCCGCTTCCGGGTTCTGCATCGTCGAAGGGCAAGGTTTCTGCATCGTCGAAGGGCAAGCGTTCTTCATCGTCGAAGGGCAAGAGTTCTGCATCGACCGAGGATGACGATGATGACTTCATGTAGTTTTTATGATGTATGTTGTGAGTTCAGTTATGTGCCATTTAATTTAGATGTAGTTCTATCTAGTTGTTTGTAATGTCTCGTTGTATGAATATTATGTTCTATCTAAATATGATCTTGTAGTTCCGATAACAGAGTACTAAAATAGAGTAGGCATATGTCTCGTACATAAGTACATAGTCATTTGTCTCATACATAGAATAGACATAAGTCTCACACAGAAATAGATGGTAATGTCTCTACTGATAGATAGGAGCGTCAGTGACGACGTCTGGCCTGGCGGGGAGGCGGATCTCGAATGACAAATTCATCACATATAACTCGGTTTCCTGTAGCAATGCAACTCAACAACCCTTTTCCATTCCCATTCGCTCAGCATTTCTTGAATCTTGCCATCATCAGTTATGTCAATCAATTTTCTTTCCCCAGGGCCATCTGACTGCTTCCTGCTGGCGTAGTACACAAAATCGTCTTCCTTCAACCCTTGCTTCAACATGAATTTAGTCTTCAACAATTCAAAAGTGAGGTCCACTTCACTAACTTGCACAACACTTGGAGAAAAGCCTTGGACATGAACAATAGGGCTAAGCACCCACTGAGTACCCTTAGCCATCTGCAACACACAAATCGCATTGAGTACCTAACCTACCCCTTAATATCCCCACTAACAAATATTAGACATGTCTATATATTACCAAGCTATATATTACAGAATATTAACGGAGCAACTAATACAATTCACCCACCTACAAGTATATTACGAATATTTGCCGTAGCAACTACAAATATTGACAGATTAATAT
>NW_025225544.1:0-976 GCF_018294505.1 Triticum aestivum
AAGGAGTGAAGGTTTTAACTTGGAAAGGAAGGCGGAAACAAGGGAAATGTCGCTTTTGGTAAGGGGGAGGGGGCGGGGAGGTAGATATTTCCGCGAAAGCCGAAAATTTGAAATCGCTTCAGCGAAAAACTTGGCGCACAAAGTGTCATCAGTCACGGCCCCTTATTCAGAGCGGGCTGTGGACTATAGCCGTCGCACCTTCTCGCGTAAGACGTATGCGTACTCACTAGTAGGAAAAGGGGCTTTTACCCCGGTTCATAAGGGCCTTTAGTCCCGGTTCTGGAACCGGGACTAAAGGGTCGTTACTAATGCCCTAGCCCTTTAGTCCCGGTTCTTACACGAACCGGGACTAAAGGCCGTCCACGTGGACGGTGCGGGGAGCCCAGGCAGGAGGGCCATTGGTCCCGGTTGGTGCCACCAACCGGGACCAATAGCCATCCACGCGTCAGCACCTGGCAGGAGCTGAGGTTTTTGTTTTTTTTGAAAGGGGGTGGTTTAGGGGTTTTTGGGGGTTAATTTAGGTGTTTCATATATTGTGTTAGCTAGCTAATTAATAGAGAGAAGTGTCCTCTCTTATCTCCGTGCTTGGTCGACGCTACGTACTATATACGTATGGAGAGGAGTAGACACGCTAGCTAGTAATCAAATGAAGGAAACAGAAGATCGTCATGAACATATGCATACAGAGAGAAGTGATATCGACCACCTCTCCTTCTCCGAGATATTGGTCGAACAACAAGTTCTCGTATATCTATCCGACACTACCGGCTACATATATACAATAATTATCTCTTACAATACAATCTCCTAATTATATTGTAGGAACACAGGGTCCACATAGTATTCTCCGTTTTCAGCGATCACGTGGTCAAGGAAGAATGCCGCCAATTCCTCTTGAATTCCTAGCATACGATCTTCTGCTAGGAGTTGATCCCGCTTCCGAAAAATCTAATTTGAAGAAGGGGGTCAATACATA
>NW_025225545.1:0-14314 GCF_018294505.1 Triticum aestivum
CCATCGTCATCATCAACCATCCTCCATCACCAATTTCATGATGCTCACCGCCGTGCGTGAGTAATTCCATCGTAGGCTTGCTGGACGGTGATGGGTTGGATGAGATTTATCATGTAATCGAGTTAGTTTTGTTAGGGTTTGATCCCTAGTATCCACTATGTTCTGAGATTTATGTTGCTATGACTTTGCTATGCTTAATGCTTGTCACTAGGGCCCGAGTGCCATGATTTCAGATCTGAACCTATTATATTTTCATGAATATATGTGAGTTCTTGATCATATCTTGCAAGTCTATAGTCACCTACTATGTGTTATGATCCGGCAACCCTGAAGTGACAATAATCGGGACCACTCCCGGTGATGACCATAGTTTGAGGAGTTCATGTATTCACTATGTGTTAATGCTTTGGTCCGATACTCTATTAAAGGAGGCCTTAATATCTCTTAGTTTCCATTAGGACCCCGTTGCCACGGGAGCGTAGGACAAAAGATGTCATGCAAGTTCTTTTCCATAAGCACGTATGACTATATTCGGAATACATGCCTACATTACATTGATGAATTGGAGCTAGTTCTGTGTCACCCTATGTTATGATTGTTACATGATGAACCGCATCCGGCATAATTCTCCATCACCGATCCAATGCCTACGAGCTTTTCACATATTGTTCTTTGCTTATTTACTTTCCCGTTGCTCCTGTTACAATTACTACAAAACCCAAAAATATTACTTTTGCTACTATTACCGTTACTTCCATATTACTTTGCTACTAAATAGTTTGCTGCAGATACTAAGTTATCCAGGTGTGGTTGAATTGACAACTCAACTGCTAATACTTGAGAATATTCTTTGGCTCCCCTTGTGTCGAATCAATAAATTTGGGTTGAATACTCTACCCTCGAAAACTGTTGCGATCCCCTATACTTGTGGGTTATCAAGACTATTTTCTGGCGCCGTTGCCAGGGAGCATAGCTCTATTCTTTGAGTCACTTGGGATTTATATCTGCTGGTCACTATGAAGAACTTGAAAGACGAGAAAACAAAAATCTATCCCTCAACTACGAGGGGAGGTAAGGAACTGCCATCTAGCTCTGCACTTGATTCACCTTCTGTTTTGAGTAAGCTTGCGACACCTAAACCTGCTTCTGCTATTCGTTCTGATATGTCGCATGTTATTGATGATGCCACTTCTGCTATGCATGATACTTATGATGAAACCACTTCTATGCTTGATACTACTGTGCCACTTGGTGAATTTCTTGATGAACAACTTGCTAGGGTTAGAGAGAATGAAATTATTGAAACTGATAATATTGATGAAAGTGATGATGAAGACTCTTCCCCTAATAAATATGAATCGCTTGTTGTTCCTGAGGGTTATGTTTTAGAAAAAGAAGCTGCTTTAGCTATTTTAGCTTGCAAAGATAGATACGAACTCAACAGGTTATTAGCTAAATGGAAGCGGCAATCTCTTAATGCTAGAATGAAACTTGACCCTGCTTTTGCGACTTCACCTATCTGTGTTACTGATAAGGATTATGAATTCTCTGTTGATCCTGATATAATTACTTTGGCTGAATCTGATCCTTTTCATGACTATGAATCTGAAACTGTTGTGACACATCTTACTAAATTAAATGATATAGCCACCCTGTTCACTAATGATGAGAAATGTCGCTACCTATATATCCTTAAAATATTTCCGTTCTCATTAAAGGGTGATGCTAAGATATGGTTTAATTCTCTTGATCCTGGTTGTGTGCGTAGTCCCCAGGATATGATTTATTACTTCTCTGCTAAATATTTCCCTGCTCATAAGAAACAAGCTGCTTTAAGGGATATATATAATTTTGAGCAAATTGAAGAAGAGAGTCTCCCACAAGCTTGGGGGAGGCTTCTCCAGTTACTTAATGCTTTGCCTGATCATCCTCTTAAGAAAAATGAAATACTTGATATCTTTTATAATGGACTAACCGATGCTTCCAAAGATTACCTGGATAGTTGTGCTGGTTCTGTTTTCAGGGAAAAAACACCGGATGAAGCTGAGATTCTATTGAATAATATGTTGACAAATGAAAATAATTGGACACTTCCTGAGCCAGCTCCTGAGCCTATTCCTAAACCAACTCCGAAGAAGAGAGGTGTTCTATTTCTCAGTCCTGAAGATATGCAAGAGGCAAAGAAATATATGAAAGAAAAAGGTAGAAAAGCTGAGAATATTAAGAATTTACCTCCTATTGAAGAAATACATGGTCTAAATTTACCGCCTGATGGAGAAATATATGATCTTAATCCATTACCTATTGAAGAAACTCATGGTCTTGATAACCCGACACAGGTAGTAAAGGTAAATTCTCTCTATAGATTTGATGAAGGTGATATTCCTCACTATAAGTCTGCTAGACAATGCTTAGAAGAGTTTGATAATTTTATTGTCAAACAAGAAAACTTCAATGCTTATTTTGGTAGACAATTGAAATACAATTCCGATACGCTTGAACACTTGGGTAATTACATGGCTAATGTTAAAGGTGAACTTAAACTCATTAGTAAACATGCTTCAATGGTCACCACTCAAGTAGAACAAGTACTTAAAGCTCAAAATGATTTGCTCAATGAATTCAATAGTAAGAAAAATGATTATGCTGTTAGAGTGGCTACTAGAACTGGTAGAATGACTCAGGAACCTTTGTATCCTGAACGCCACCCTAAGAGAATTGAGCAAGATTCTCAGAGAAATAATTTAGATGCACCTAGTCCTTCTAAAAAGAAGAAAAAGAAAAATGATAGGACTTTGCATGCTTCTAGTGAACCTATTGCTGAACCACCTAAGAATCCAAATGATATTTCTATTTCTGATGTTGAAACACAATCTGGTAATGAACATGAACCTAGTGAAAATGCTAATGATGATGTTCATGATGATGCTCAACCTAGTAATGATAATGATATAGAAACTGAACCTGCTGTTGATCTAGATAACCCACAATCAAATAATCAACGTTATGATAAGAGAGACTTTGTTGCTAGGAAACATGGTAAAGAAAGAGAACCATGGGTTCAGAAACCCATGCCTTTTCCTCCCAAACCATCCAAGAAAAAGGATGATGAGGATTTTGAGCGCTTTGCCGAAATGATTAGACCTATCTTTTTGCGTATGCGATTAACTGATATGCTCAAAATGAATCCTTATGCTAAGTATATGAAAGATATTGTTACTAATAAAAGAAAGATACCGGAAGCTGAAATTTCCACCATGCTTGCTAATTATACTTTTAAGGGTGGAATACCAAAGAAACTTGGAGATCCAGGAGTACCTACTATACCATGCTCCATTAAAAGAAACTATGTTAAAAGTGCTTTATGTGATCTGGGAGCCGGTGTTAGTGTTATGCCTCTCTCTTTATATCGTAGACTTGACTTGAATAAGTTGACACCTACTGAAATATCTTTGCAAATGGCTGATAAATCAACTGCTATACCTGTCGGTATTTGTGAGGATGTGCCTGTTGAGGTTGCAAACGTTACTATTTTAACGGACTTTGTTATTCTTGATATTCCCGAGGACGATAGTATGTCTATTATTCTTGGAAGACTCTTTTTGAATACTGCAGGGGCTGTTATTGATTGCAACAAAGGCAATGTCAATTTTCATGTTAATGGTAATGAGCATACGGTACACTTTGCGAGGAAACAACCTCAAGTTCTCAGTATCAATTCTATTGGAAAAATTCCATCGATTATTTTTGGAGGTTTTGAATTTCCTCTTCCTACTGTCAAGAAGAAATATGATATTCTTATTATTGGGGATGTGCATATCCCCGTTGAGGTAACATAGTGTTATTCAAAATTTCTCCGGTTGCATGTTATTCGGAATGAGTTTGTTAACAAGACCTGATCAACCTTGTTAGTGGATTCCTTTTGATGAGCATGAGATGGATGAAGTTAGAAGGCACAACCTTCTGTACCCTCTTTCTATTTCTGTTATTTAGTTGAAATAAAATAAAATTAGTATTTTTTTGTCTGTTTTCTGATTTATCGGTGCAATATAAAAATACCCCGAAAATAAAAGTTCTCCAAATGCCCTGAAAATGGAATATGATTTTTTCTGAAATATTTGAGAATATCTGGCACTGAGAACACAGCAGGAGGGGCAAGCACCTGGCCACGAGGGTGGAGGGCGCGCCCTACCCCCCTCGGCGCACCCCCTGCCTCGTGGGCCCATGGTGGCTCCCCTCCACTTATTCCTGCACCCACACACTTCTACTTCCTCCCAAAAAAATCACCATCCAGCTCAAGCACGAGTTCTAGCTCATTTTGTTGTGATTTTCGATCTCCTTGCTCAAAGCACCTCTCACAAAACTGCTTGGGGGATTGTTCCTTGGTATGTGACTCCTCCATTGGTCCAATTAGTTTTTGTTCTAGTGCTTTATTCATTGCAAATTTGTGCTGCCTAGGTGACCATGTTCTTGAGCTTGCATGTCAAATTGATATGGTTCCAAGTAGTTCTAATGCATGATATAGTCTCTAGGCACTTGTAGGAGTAGTTGCTATCAATTTTGTTGAGCCTGATTCACTTTTATTTGAAGTTACTAAAAATTTCAGAATTTTTTAGAAAATAATGAAGAGATTTTTGAGGGGCTCATCGAGCCGAAGCTCGAAGGAAAAGCAAAATGAAGAAGCACAGAGGCCCAAATATAATCTGCCCCGCACCGCGGAGGTTCGGCCGTGTGAATGGCCTTCCGATGATTTCTTGAGAGAAGCCGGGATTTACAATGATTTTTATGAATTGGCCGAGAATGCAGGCCTCACCGACTTCCTCCGCAATCAACGCAACCAGTATCTCTTACTCACCAATACTTTTGTGCAAAACTTCTACTATTTTCCTAAGGAAACACCTCCTTCACTAGAGTTTCATTTATATGATGTTGTTAAGAAGATGCCACTAGATGAATTTTGCAAGGTTTGCAAAATACCTTTTGAGGGTAGTTTAGATGAACCACATCGTAAAGATGTAGATGGGTTTATTGACACTATTACTGTAGGGGAAACTAGGAAAGTTTCCGATGCAAGAATCAGTAGCATACATTTTCCTGTTTTACACTACTTTGCCATATTTGCTAGTCGTTGCTTAATTGGTCGCAAAAACTGTGGAAACCTTAGTGTTCCTGATATTATCATTTTGTTCCATGGTTTATTCTGCGATAACACTGTTAGTATGGGCGGTATTATTGCTAAACGGTTAAGTTTGAACCGTACAAAGGGCCCCATCTTTGGAGGTATTTATGCTTCGCGCCTTGCTGCGCACTATAACATACCTATTAGGCACTATGAAAAAGAAGAAAAATTGTTGCCCAATGCTTATTTAGATTATAAGAGTATGGTAGCGCATGACTTTATTGTTAAGAATAGGGAAGGGGCACTTAAATACAAATTATTCTTTGATAAACATCACCCTGAGACTATTACCTTGCCTGCTCCCTCCTTGTTTAATTTATCTGCAGGTCCGTATCTCGTTCCGTTGGCGGCCATTTACGCCTACCGGAACCCTACACCAGCCACGGAGCCGGAATCACAATTTGAGCCTCCACGATAGTCCAACTATCAGTGGGATCCGGAGATGATTTCCAATCAGTGGCAATCAGAGTCTTCTTCATCTCAGTACGACCCCGGCTACAACTATGGATATCCGCCAGGCCATCCGTGGCAATAAACCAACTTAGGCCAACAGCCTAAGCTTGGGGGAGTACGTATTTCCCACCGACATTACATTTATGTTCACACACACTCATTACTAGATGTCGGTGCTCATACTCTTTCACTGTAATATCCATGCTAGTTTATTTTCTTTTTCTTGCTTTCTTCTTGTGTGTTTAATAAACCTTAAGAAAAACCAAAAAAATTAGTGTAGCTTTTAGTTAGTTTACTTTTCTTGCTGTAGTAGTAATAAAGAAAAACTCAAAAAGATTTCCCGTTCTTCTTTTGCTTGTTGGGAGCTTTCCCGTGTAAATAGTTTTATTTCTTTTCTTTTCTTTGGGGGTCGATAGGAGAAGACCATAACTAAATTGTTGAAGTGGCTCTTATATGCATTATTGTTGATTTAATCAAGAGCCCATATTGCCTTGTCTTCTCCTGTTTATTGAATGCTCGCAGATTCCAGCTTAGTCCAATGCACTGCACTCTTATTATTATTCACTTCGTTCGGTCGTGCAAGTGAAAGGCAATTATGACGATATATGATGGACTGACTAAGATGAAGAAGCTGGTATGAACTCGACCTCTCTTCTTTTTGTAAATATGATTAGTTCATCGTTCCTGATTCAGCCTATTATGAATGAACATGTTTGCAATGACAATTAGAGATTATAGTTGCTCGTGCCATACTTGATTAGCTATGAGTTATAATGGTTTACCTTGCGTGCCAACATGCTATTAAAATGGTTGTGACGTGGTATAGTGGGGTGGTATCCTCCTTTGAATGATTTAAGTGACTCGACTTGGCACATGTTCACACATGTAGTTGAAACAAATCAACGTAGCCTTCACGATATTTATGTTCATGGTGGATTATATCCTACTCATGCTCATACTCAATGTCTATTAATTTTAATGCATGTTCATGACTGTTGTCGCTCTCTAGTTGGTCGCTTCCCAGTCTTTTGCTAGCCTTCACCTGTACTAAGCGGGAATACTGCTTGTGCATCCAATCCCTTAAACCCCAAAGTTATTCCATATGAGTCCATTATACCTTCCTATATGCGGTATCTACCTGTCGTTCCAAGTAAATTTGTATGTGCCAAACTCCAAACCTTCAAATGAAATTCTGTTTTGTATGCTCGAATAGCTCATGTATCAACTAGGGATGTCCGTATCTTCCATGCTAGGCGGGTTATTCTCAAGAGGAGTGGACTCCGCTCCTCACTCACGAGAAAATGGCTGGTCACCGGGATGCCCAGTCCCATGCTTTATGCAAACTAAATCAAAATAATTGCAAACAAACCCCCCCCCCCCGGGACTGTTGCTAGTTGGAGGCACTCGTTGTTTCGAGCAAGCCATGGATTGATGCTTGTTGGTGGAGGGGGAGTATAAACTTTACCATTCTGTTTGGGAACCGCCTATAATGTGTGTAGCATGGAAGATATCGCCATCTCTTGGTTGTTATGTTGACAATGATAGTATGCCGCTCAAAATATTATTTATCTCTGCTTTAAAACCGAGCTCTGGCACCTCTACAAATCTTTACTTCCCTCTGCGAAGGGCCTATCTATTTACTTTCATGTTGAGTCATCACCCTCTTATTAAAAAGCACTAGCTGGAGAGCGCAGCTGTCATTTGCATCCATTACTATTAATTTATATTGGGTATGACTATGATTGGATCTCTTTTACCATGAATTACAATGTTTAGTCGGTCCTTGATCTTTAAAGGTGCTCTGCATTTATGTTTTGCGGTCTCAGAAAGGGCTAGCGAGATACCATCTTGTTATATCATATCATGATTGTTTTGAGAAAGTGTTGTCATCCGAGATTTATTATTATTGCTCGCTAGTTGATTATGCCATTGATATGAGTAAACATGAGACCTAAGAGTTATTGTGAATGTGGTTAGTCATAATCTTTGCTGAAAACTTGAATGTTGGCTTTACATATTTACAACAATAAGAGCAAACAGAGTTTGTAAAAGTTTTTCTTTATCACTTTCAGTTTATCAACTGAATTGCTTGAGGACAAGCAAAGGTTTAAGCTTGGGGGAGTTGATACGTCTCCGTCGTATCTACTTTTCCAAACACTTTTGCCCTTATTTTGGACTCTAACTTATATGATTTGAATGGAACTAACCCGGACTGACGCTGTTTTCAGCAGACTTTCCATGGTGTTATTTATGTGCAGAAACAAAAGTTCTCGGAATGACCTGAAACTCCACGGAACATCTTTTTGCAAAATATTAAAAATACTAGAACAAAAATCCACGTTAGGGGGGGCCCACACCCTGTCCATGAGGGTGGGGGCGCGCCCCCCTACCTCGTGGGCCCCCTGACGCTCCACCGACCTCAACTCCAACTCCATATATTCACTTTTGGGGAGAAAAAATCAGGGAGAAGGATTCATCACGTTTTACGATACGGAGCCGCCGCCAAGCCCTAAAACCTCTCGGGAGGGCTGATCTGGAGTCCGTTCGGGGCTCCGGAGAGGGGAATCCGTCGCCATCGTCATCATCAACCATCCTCCATCACCAATTTCATGATGCTCACCGCCGTGCGTGAGTAATTCCATCGTAGGCTTGCTGGACGGTGATGGGTTGGATGAGATTTATCATGTAATTGAGTTAGTTTTGTTAGGGTTTGATCCCTAGTATCCACTATGTTCTGAGATTTATGTTGCTATGACTTTGCTATGCTTAATGCTTGTCACTAGGGCCCGACTGCCATGATTTCAGATCTGAACCTATTATGTTTTCATGAATATATGTGAGTTCTTGATCCTATCTTGCAAGTCTATAGTCGCCTACTATGTGTTATGATCTGGCAACCCCGAAGTGACAATAATTGGGACCACTCCCGGTGATGACCATAGTTTGAGGAGTTCATGTATTCACTATGTGTTAATGCTTTGGTCTGGTACTCTATTAAAAGGAGGCCTTAATATCCCTTAGTTTCCATTAGGACCCCGCTACCACGGGAGGGTAGGACAAAAGATGTCATGCAAGTTCTTTTCCATAAGCACGTATGACTATATTCGGAATACATGCCTACATTACATTGATGAATTGGAGCTAGTTTTGTGTCACTCTATGTTATGATTGTTACATGATGAACCGCATCTGGCATAATTCTCCATCACCGATCCAATGCCTACGAGCTTTTCACATATTGTTCTTTGCTTATTTACTTTCCCGTTGCTCCTGTTACAATTACTACAAAACCCAAAAATATTACTTTTGCTACCGTTACCGTTACTTCCATATTACTTTGCTACTAAATACTTTGCTGCAGATACTAAGTTATCCAGGTGTGGTTGAATTGACAACTCAACTGCTAATACTTGAGAATATTCTTTGGCTCCCCTTGTGTCGAATCAATAAATTTGGGTTGAATACTCTACCCTCGAAAACTGTTGCGATCCCCTATACTTGTGGGTTATCAGGGGGCGCCAGCGCCGCGGCTGGAGGGGGTGCCACATGCGAGGGGGCGCGCCTCAAAGCCAGGGGCGGGCCAAGAGAGGCGCGTGAGTGCCCTGGGAGAGGCATCGAGGAGCCCGCGTCATCGGTGGCGGGAGGGACAGCCGGGGGTACCTGCTGAAACGAAAACACATGCTCATCAAAGTAAACGTGCCGGGAGGTGAACACACGGTGGGAGACGGGATCGTAGCACCGAAAGCCCTTGGAGTTAGAGGGGTAGCCGATGAAGATGCAAGTGACAGAATGGGGTGCAAGTTTGTGTGGAGCGGTGTCGGCAGTGCTAGGATAGCAAAGGCACCCGAAAATACGCAAGCCATCATAGGACGGGGGCGTACCAAAGAGAAGATGGTGAGGTGCATAGTTCCACCGTGGGCGGCAGGGTCGAAGGTTAAGGAGAAGTGAAGTAGTAGCAAGTGCGTCCAGCCAGAAACGAGGCGGCACGTTAGCATGGAACAGGAGCGTGCAAACGCAGTCGTTCAAAGTGCGAAGGACGCTTCAGCTCGACCGTTCTGCTGTGAAGTATACGGGCATCTGAGACGAAAGACTGTGCTGTGGTACGACAGAAAAGTGCGGAAAGCAAGGTTGTCAAACTCTTTTCCATTGTCAGTCTGAAGAGCAAGAATGCGACGCCCAAACTACGTGCTGACATAGGAGTAAAAAGCCGTCAAAGTGGAGAGTGCATACGACTTTCCTCGCAAAGGAAAAGTCCACACATAGTGAGAATAATCATCAAGGATAACCAGATAATATAAATAGCCCGAATTACTAGGAACCGGAGAGGTCCACACATCGCTATGAATCAACTGAAAAGGAAAAGAAGCTATGGTGGTGGAGTTTTTGAACAGGAGGCGAACATGTTTGCCGACACGACAGGCATGATAGGTGTGATTCTCTATCTTATTACAACTGAAACTGAAACTTCTAAGAATATGACGAAGTGTGACGGGGTTGGGATGACCCAAACGAGCGTGCCAGAGATCAACGCCAGCGGAGAGAGCAACCGGTGCGTTGGTGGAGGTGGACGGCGGATGCACCGGATAGAGCTCGTCGGGGCTGTCACATCGATGAAGTACCATCCTGGTTCGAGCGTCCTTGACACAAAAACCAAGCTCGTCAAATTCAACAGTAACAGGATTTTCACGAGTTAAACAACGAACGGAAACAAGGTTCTTAATAAGATGAGGCGACACAAGCATGTTAGACAAAGTTAAAGGCATGTAATTGGAAGGAAAAGAAGTGTGCCCGACATGTGTGATAGGGAGTGTGGAACTGTCGCCCACAATGATGAGGCGGTCGGTGGTGACGGGAGTGAAGGAGGCAAGATTACCAGGATGAGCAAACATATGAGCCGTAGCCCCTGTGTCCATGTACCAATCACCGCCTCCAGTGTAGTTGTTCGGCGTAGGCGCGGTGTGCAGCGCGGCGAGGAGCGCCGGATCCCAAGCCGCCGGCGGCAGGGCTGGCGAGGCGCCGGCGGGGCGCAGGGAGACCATAGCCTCCGCTCAGCTACGGCGGTGGGTATCCTCCATACGGCTGTGGAGACGCGTATCCTCCATACGGCTGTGGAGACGCGTAGTATGCCTGGTGCGCCAGCGGGCGCGGCACGGGAAGGGTCGATGTAGGGGCTCGTGGAACCGGCATGCTGTAGGCATGAACAACACCGGTCCATGGGTTATAGCCGAAGGCCCACGGAGGGGCACCTGGAACTGCTGCTGCTGCTGCTGACAGGGCAAGCCGGTACCCTGCGGCTGCTGCTGCTGGCCGCCACGGCGACCCCCACCGCGTCGTTCGACGAGAGGGGCGGGCAGGCCATACGGTAGCGGGAGCAGCCCCGACTGCTGGGACACCGGGTACGGCGGCGGCGCCGGGAAGGGCGTCGGGTGGCGCTGCGGCAGGGGCATGGCTGGGGCAGCGGGAGGCGCTGAGGACCCGCCGCGGGTGGTGCCGGCGGCGAGAGCGGTGTGGATGGCCCACGCCTTCACCTGCTTCATCCACCGCTCCTCCAAGCGGAGGTACGCAACAAACTTGGCGAAGGACAGATTGGGGATGAGGCTGAGGTTCGCCGCGGCGTTGTCGAAATCCTCGTTGAGCCCGGTGGTGAGCGTGCTGAGGAGGAGGTCATCATCGATCTTCGCGCCAATATCGCGGAGCTCGTCAGCGAGAGTCTTCAGGCGGCGACAATAGTCGTCGACGGAGGTGTTGTCCTGGTGACACCCAAAAAACTCTTGCTGCAAAAAAACACGACGCTGGAGCTGGTTGTTAGTTGAGAGCCCGTTTAGCTTGGTCAACACGGCGCAGGCATCATCAACGTCTTGCACAACCGTCTAGAAGATGTCCGGCGAGATGGTGAGGAAGAACCAGCGGATGATCGTGATGTCGATGGTGGACCAGTCATGAAACTCGGGGACGAGGCTGGAGTCGACGGTGTCGTCCACATGGTCGATGAGATGATACTCCCGAAACACAAGGGAGAAATACATCTTCCACGTGTAGTAGGAGGAGTCCGCCTGGGAGAGACGAACCGACACCCGCTCGAAGATGTTCAGGTTGCGGATGTCGTTCACGTCGGGAGGGTTGGCGTCGGTGAACGGGTTGGAGTTGGTGGACGCGGAGGAGGTGACGGGCGACATGGCTTTGGGCGGGGGTGCGGCTAGGGTCGACGCGGTGGCGGCGATCGGCTCCGGAAGCAGCGGGTGGTGCGGGTGGTGCTGCGGCGCGACGGGAGGTGCGGCGGCGCTGCGGGTGGAGAGGGTCACAGCGGCGAGGGGCGGCGGTGACGGAAGTGTGCGGCGGCGCGTAGGGCGGCGGCTGCAGGTCGCGTCGGTTGCGGGCGGTCGAGGTGATGGGGGAAGGCAGCGGCGGCGAGGGGCGCGGTGGCAGAGAGGAAAGCGGCGGAGGCGAGCGCGGGGAAGGTGCACGGGCGGCGGCGGCGGAAGCTAGGGTTAGAACCTAAAAACTGATACCATGTATGATGCATGAATTTCACGACGTATTGCTCCTATGCAAAGGCACGTATATATGATGTACAAGAGGTGGGCCACGACCTCAACTATATAAGGAACTAGAATGTGGGCCCAATACACAGATATGCACAACACATATACTCAACACACCGGAAACGGGCGATTGTCGTCCCGAACGAGTGGACCGGGACCAGATAGGGATGCACGTCGGTGCGTGGTCCGACGCGGGACGTGCGTGGTCCGACACGGGACGCGCGTAGTATGTAGAAGGCGGCCGGCGCGTGGCTCGGCCGGTCGGCGGGTAGGGGACGTTTACCAAAAGGGTCTTTTACATCTGTATCCCTAACTCGAACCCACTACTCACATTTGCCTCTAGTTTTGAAGTATGCTCAAATTTGCCCCTCTGCCGTTAGGTGCACATATAGAAATGCCCTTCTGTGCCGTTTTCGTCCGGTCAAAGGGATTTGACCGCTATCTGAACGTTTGTTGGACAATTTGCCCCTGACTCCATGTGTCACTTACAGGTGGGACCAACTCCTCTAAAAAATAAATGGAAAACTCTTTCTCTCACTCACCCCTCTCTATCACTTACAAGTGGACCCAACTGACATAATAAAAATAGAAAAACTTCCTCCCTCACAGCCCCCTGCTCTCTCCTTGACATGTGGGCCATGGGACCCACCGCCAGGGTCAACACCGGCCCTTGCATGGTCATGGCGAGGCTTGGCGGCTCCGGTGGCCGTCGCCGGCAAGGGCCGTGCGCGCCTGCGTGTGAGGGCCACAGGGCAGGCTCTAGGTGGTCTGGCGGGGCAGGGGTGGAGGTCAAGGCGGGCGGCGGCGTATGGCGGCACCATGGACGGAGAAGGTTCCGACACAACTCTGCCGCCCGTAGCTATCGGCGGAGCCGATGCTCCCGTGCCACTCCAACGAGCGTTTAGTGGTCTACGTGATCTGCAATTCCATTCGGCCCACTCCCCAAGCCTGCTCGTCCCCTGTGACGAGTGCTCGAAGTACGCCTGAGAGCGTCCAGAGCTTCTGCCAACGACGTCGTTGCTAGCCACCGTGGCCGGAGGCCAAATAGAGAGGTACGAGCATGTCTATGAGCTCGTCTGGTGCCTCTCCTCCGGCCTGCACGTTCAATCGGGCCTGGGACCGCCTGTACATGACGCACGGGACCTTGAGATCTGCCACGGCCGTCACTCTTCCCCTACTAAATTCGGCTGCCCCGATCCACCCTTGACCTACCCGACCACCGTGTCGTCGTTGTGGAAAGCTTGCGCCCCTACATCCATCTTCCCGCACTCGATTCCGTGCCCGGAGCGCCCTGCCCGAAGCAGACCGCCGTGACCGACCTCGGCTAGCTCGGCCGTGCGACCTCCTCCCGCGGACAGCGTGCCTGCCGCGCCCAGAATGCTTACTGTGCTCACGCGGCTACACGGCGTGCCTCGCGCTCTCCTCTCGCGGCCATCCGCCCCCTACGGCGAGCCGCCGACGAGCTCAGCCTCTCACGCACGGGCGCGCAAGGACCGGCGTTGACCCTGACAGTGGGTCCTGTGGCCCACATGTCAGGGAGAGTGAGAGTGATGGGAGAGGGAGAGAAAATTACTTTTATATGTAAGGAAGGAGGGGCAAAAATGTCAAAGAAAAGGCACGTTAGCGATCAAACAGCCTTAACTGAACGGAAACGGCTCGGAGAGGCATTTCTATAAGGGCACATGATGACGGAAGGGCATGTTTTAGCAGACTTTTAAATTAGGGGTATATTGATTAGGTGGTTCGAGTTAAGGACAGAAATGCAAACGGCCCTTTACCAAAAATCTAGTTTCTTCCTCCAATGAGTACGACGTACGTGCGTATCACCACTTTGGAGTTTTGTGAATAAATATGGACTAAAAGTGATGTGTTGCTCTCGCTGCAATCTCCAGCCTTGTAGCTATAAAGTCAGCTGAGCTGCTGTGTAGAAGAAACAGTCAGTGAAGCATCCTCTCGTGTAGGAAGCGCTGCGCGGTCGTGATGTCCATGAGATCCGGCCCTCCGCGCGCGCGCACACACACATCTATCCGATGACTGTCTTGGGTGGCCCAATAGAGTGCTGCCAGCTAGGTTCTGCATGGCTGGGCTATCCTGATACATACACAGTACTGTACAACAATCTACTGCTATCGCGCGCGCG
>NW_025225545.1:14324-16170 GCF_018294505.1 Triticum aestivum
CGCGCGCGCGTTGGAACGCGTGATTTCCGACAGGCTGCACTTTGCCTTTTTTAGCAAGTCTGGGATGTCATTTAAGGTAAATCCAGGCCCCACCCCGGGCCCCATCCATTGAAATCAGGGGGGCGAAGATTAAGGAGTTGTTTGGTTTGTGACTAACTTTGCCAAAGGTTGCCACACCTAAGGTTAGACAAGTTTGACTAACTTAGGTGAGTGTTTGGTTCAAGCCACACCTTAGGCAAGCCACACTTGAGCCCCACCTGGCATACACACAAAAAGTGTGGCAAGATTCCCTTAGGCTTGCCATCTTGTGGCTCTCATTTTGATGAACTAAGCTTACGCAAGGTTGGCAAAAATGTGTGGCAAAGTGTGACAATGCTAGGCCTAGAACCAAACAGCCCCTAAAAATTCACGGGAGAGAGAGAGTAGGGAGGGTCGAGCGATGTACACGCGCATGTGGGCTGATGCATTAACTTTGGTGGGCCCACCTGTCCTTTGGCTTCCGATAGCGTGAGGATACGAGATCGCTCGTTGGAACGCTCGCTAGCGAGCGAGCGTTTCCGCAATCTTAGCTTTTGCAACTGTTGTATTTTCAGGGCCAGGCTTTTTAAATCGTTTATAGGCCCTTGGTAATCTAGTTTTTAGGTCGCTCGTCATCTTTTCTTCGGCGGGGCGATGGTAGCACTGAATAAAAATTCTTAGATTCTTCTTGTCGAGGCCATCGGTCCTATGATTAGGTATGGATTTGGAACCCAGTCTATTTAAGTAAGGATGGCATGGTGATGGTGGTATTCTCATGGTGGACCTGTGTCCTCGGGCTCTGCTGTTGCAACGGCGTTTGCTTCAGCGCCGGCACGAAGCTTGGGAGGTAATCCGGGAGCAGATGAAGATTGTAAATGCATCGGTGACATCTGAAAGATGATGGATCGTGTGCTAGGTTAGTAATTTGTGAATGGCAGGTGCGATTTCCTGCTCTGGCATCTTAGTCATGCGGGGGTGCCACACATCTGGAGTTCGATGTCATGTCCAGGGTGTTGTCCCAGTCTGATTCGTTTAATGATATCGGTTCTGTCTTTTGGTGAGTCATCTTGGAGGTCCGCAAAGCTGCATATTAGCTATGAAACCACATGGAGCTTGGGCGAGGAGGTGATCGTCATTTTTCTTTTGGTGGCTGCTATGGTGGTGCCAAAGGTGGATGACGAACATTGATGTCAAGGTCAGAGGTTTTTTCAGTCTTAATTGTAATTTTCCTTTTTGCGTGATGTTATTTTGTGTAAAGGCTAGCGTCGTGTTGTGTTTTTAATTATCTTAGATATAGATATGTATGTTGACTTGTACTATGATATGATATCACTACGGTCCATCACGCTCAGTTTTTGTAGCGTCCATATTTCAAGGACCGAAGCCCACCACCACAGCCACAACGTTCTGTTCCAAGCTTAAAAAAAACGTTCTGTTCCAGTACAGAGTCATCCCGTGCAAGCGGTGTTTCTTGTTTTTGTGAATTGAGCTAAATTATGTAGTAGATGTAACATTATTTATTATTTAGCTACTATATGAAAAAGGGTTTCCCCGCTTTGTATTACAAAGCAACCACCGATACATCCAATAATAGGTGCTGGGGCCGCAGCACAAACAAGCCCAAAGAAAAACAGAGAAAAAAAAAGAGAAATAAATGCCAACAACGGTAGATCAACGAAACGAAGATGACTGGCGACCGCTAGCTGCACCCTCCGGAGACGTACCACCACGTTCCCAGCACTCGGAAGCGCCGCGTACCAAGCAACACCTTCAAGAAGGATGCGACGACGACGCTGCTGTTGCCTGGACTAGTCCTAGGGCTTCCCCT
>NW_025225545.1:16289-16942 GCF_018294505.1 Triticum aestivum
GATGCCCTTCAGGAAGGTCCAGCGGCACCCACAGGCGTCGCCGCGTTGGGGCCGGACGAGCTGCCAGAGATTTCTCCCAACCCAAACCCCCACCACCACCCCAGACGAATCATAGTGCACCGCCCATCACGCCGCCCACCAACATGTGCCACTACGGTCACCGAATCAACTTCGCCATCTCCCTGAGGTCACCGACACGAGACCTGGAGGACGGGAGAAGAGATAGTGGCCTCGGGGGCATCCGCAACATCGCCAACATGAGGGGACAACCACCATCGCCACCGCGGAGCCGACCGGACGCACGGACAAGGGGCCTGCCAGGCGCCGAGGCCCGGCCGAACCCAAAAGGGTCCGGACAGCCCATGCTGTCACGCTGCAGCTCACCGGCCGACGAAGCCGCCACCGCCCGCAGACCACCGCCACTTCGCCACCAACCAGGGAGCAGCGTCGCCGCGCACCGAGTCGCCGGCCCACCCTAGCCCAGATGGAGCCCGAAAGGGCCCAAATCTGGGCCGCGCGGGCGCCGCCAGCCACCAGCACCGCCACGCCACCCCGCGGCCAACGGCCGCGCCGCCGCACCAAGGACCACGAAGCTCGCCGGAATCCCGCCGCCGAGCCACACCGCCGCCGGCCGAGCTGCACCGCCGCCATCG
>NW_025225546.1:0-2466 GCF_018294505.1 Triticum aestivum
TGGGTCATACACCCGATAGCCCTTCGTCCCCGGCTCGTACCCCAGGAACATGCCTGGGCGCAATCTGTCCGCCAGCTTGGTCACCCCCGGTCCGACGAGCTGGACATGCGCGACGCAGCCGAAGGTGCGAAAGTAGTCGACCGCTGGCTTATTCTTGCGCCACGCCTCATATGGTGTGATGCCCTGCAAGCTTCTGGTCGGCGACCGGTTGAGAATGTGGACGGCGGTGTGGATAGCCTCGCCCCAGAACGCGCACGGCACGCCCATTTCCTTCATGAGGCTGCGCGCCATCTCCACGATGGACTGGTTCCTCCGTTCGACCACTCCGTTTTGCTGAGTAGAGTACGGCGTTGTCGTGTTCCTCTGGATCCCCAGTTCTTTGCAGTAGGCGGCAAACTGGCGAACTCGTTCGAGGTGAACTCGCCACCTCTGTCTGTGCGGAACGCCCAGAGCTTGGCGTTGCCTTGCATCTCCGCGTGCGCCTTGATCTTCTTGAAATACCGAAACATCTCATCCTTGCTCTTCAGTACCTCAAGCCCCATGTATCTGCTGAAATCGTCAACTATCAACAGAAAGTACTTCTTACCGCTGGCCGTCGCCGGAGTGATTGGACCGCACAAGTCACCATGCACGAGCTCGAGCGCGCTCTCTGCGCGGTATGACGACGCACGCGGGAAGGGCGTGCGGTGCATCTTCCCAATGGTGCAGCCCTCGCAAAACTGGTCGAGGTGCGCGATCGCTGGCATGCCGCGCACCATGCCCTTTGCACTGAGGTCGTGCAGCGCGCGGAAGTGCAGGTGGCCGAATCTGGCGTGCCACCTCCAGGCATCGTCCTGGACTCCGGCGAGGAGGCACACGGGAGCAGCCAAGTTCAGAGCCACAGCGTAAAGCCGGTTGCTCATCTGCCGCACCCGTGCCAGCAACAGCTTCTGCCTGTCGTACAGACAGAGCTCGCCATCATCGATCACGGTCCTGCACCCGTTCTCGTCGAGCTGTCCGAGGCTGACGATGCTCGTGCGCAGCTGCGGGATGAAGTACACGTCCACGAGTGCACGATGCTCACCGTTGCGGCAGGTGAACAGCACAACGCCGCGCCCACATATCTGCACGACCGAACCATCACCAAAATGAGCAGTACCTCACACTGTCTCGTCGAGCTCCGAGAGCATGTCACGGCGCCCCGTCATATGGTTGCTGGCGCCGGTGTTGAGGTACCACAGGTCGTCGTCCGTCGCCACCGGTACGACCCGCACCTTGTTGAGGAAGATCACGGTGCCTGGTTCACCTGCGCTGATGTCCACGTCAGGGGGGCCTCCACCTGTCCACGAGGGTGGGGGCGCGCCTACCCCCCTGGGCGCGACCCCTGACGCTCCACCGACCTCAACTCCAACTCCATATATTCGTGTTCGCGGAGAAAAAAAAAATCAGAGAGAAGGATTCATCGCGTTTTACGATACGGAGCCGCCGCCAAGCCCTAAAACCTCTCGGGAGGGCTGATCTGGAGTCCGTTCGGGGCTCCGGAGAGGGAAATCCGTCGCCGTCGTCATCATCAACCATCCTCTATCACCAATTTCATGATGCTCATCGTCGTGCGTGAGTAATTCCATCGTAGTCTTGCTGGACGGTGATGGGTTGGATGAGATCTATCATGTAATCGAGTTAGTTTTGTTAGGGTTTGATCCCTAGTATCCATTATGTTCTGAGATTGATGTTGCTATGACTTTGCTATGCTTAATGCTTGTCACTAGGGCCCGAGTGCCATGATTTCAGATCTGAACCTATTATGTTTTCATGAATATATGTGAGTTCTTGATCCTATCTTGCAAGTCTATAGTCACCTACTATGTGTTATGATCCGGCAACCCCGAAGTGACAATAATCGGGACCACTCCTGGTGATGACCGTAGTTTGAGGAGTTCATGCATTTATTATGTGTTAATGCTTTGGTTCGGTACTCTATTAAAAGGTGGCCTTAATAACCCTTAGTTTCCATTAGGACCCCGCTGCCACGGGAGGGTAGGACAAAAGATGTCATGCAAGTTCTTTTCCATAAGCACGTATGACTATATTCGGAATACATGCCTATATTACATTGATGAATTGGAGCTAGTTCTGTGTCACCCTATGTTATGATTGTTACATGATGAACCGCATCCGACATAATTCTCCATCACCGATCCAATGCCTACAAGCTTTTCACATATTGTTCTCTGCTTATTTAGTTTTCCGTTGCTACTGTTACAATCACTACAAAACACCAAAAATATTACTTTTGCTACTGTTACTTTTGTTACCGTTACCACTACTATCATATTACTTTGGTACTAAATACTTTGCTGCAGATACTAAGTTATCCAGGTGTGGTTGAATTGACAACTCAACTGCTAATATTTGAGAATATTCTTTGGCTTCCTTTGTGTCGAATCAATAAATTTGGGTTGAATACTCTATCCTCGAACACTGTTG
>NW_025225546.1:2476-11848 GCF_018294505.1 Triticum aestivum
GACACAAATCACCACACGCGCATTTGCTTCGAATACACAGCACAAAACACCATGTGGGTTGAATCTGAGTGGGCGTTAGGCAGGAACCGTACATACTATGGATTTTACTGTACTCCATATAACATTGAAACAGTAGTACATATTGTACGAACCAAGTATTATTGGTTATACTTGACAATACATTGGGTTCGTTGGTGGTGTTGTAAATCTCATTTGGAGGCCAGTTCCAGGGATCAATGGATCTACGATTTTAGAATTGTGCCTACACGTAGAGTGGCTTGAATAATTAAACATATAGAAGTTATGATTTCACAGCGCAGCCATACTATCGCTTCACCGGACAGAACACCCAACTGTTACAGAAGTGTGAACCTGTTTATTCGGTAGCTTCTTGTAGAGCGAGGGGAATTGTCCAGATCCACACAGGCAAATCAGAGTGCCACTCTGCTAGAATATATGTCTATTGATAAACGAGTTGGCACAAGCGTTCAAAGCCAATGTTTCTTGGGTAGTAATGTAGAGCATATAAAAAAGGCATCTGCCCTGCACCCAGATTCGTGCGAGAGATTTCAAATAAGGGCAGTAATGTAGTGTGATTCAGTAAAACCAGTAAATAAATAGCACTGGGGTTTCTGGAATTATCGTGCATATACAACATGTTTCTGGACTTATCGAGCTATTGTAATAATGAATCTACTCCTAATGGACGAGTTGGTTGAATAGTCCCCCACTTTCGTCTGGTTTTTTTTCGACTGGTTTTTTTTCAACCGGTTTTTTTCCATCAAATTACCCCCACTCCCACGCCCACCCACCGAACCCCACCCACGCACGTAGCCAAAAAGCAGCACCCTGCCGCCGATCAGGATCGCCCTGACGCCCATCCCCATACCCCGCTGCCGATCAGATCTGCGCAGCCGTCGTGCGATCTGCGCACTCCACAGCGCCGCCGCCACGTTTCTGGATCGCCGCGCACTCCACAGCACCGCCGCCGCGGAATGACTCCACAGCGCCGCCGCCGCCGAACGACTCGACAGGGCCGCCGCCGCTGGCAGATTCTAGATCGCGGGGCGCTGCGGAACGTGCGATCGGCGACGCTGTATGGTTTCAACCCCATGTATAAACACACAGGTTTTCTTTCTTTGTTATGTCTACGTGTACAGATCGTGTTCAAAATAGATGCAGCCATGCCAGACTTCCGTGACCTAAAACGCCTCATATTAGTGTACAAAGGATCGTGTACAAAGGATGCCAGACTTCCGTGACTGAAACAGTACAGCATAGTTGCATCAATCAACATCACAACTTCTTTGGCCGATGATATTTGAGGTTCAGAGCAGTCCTTGAGAGTAGTTTTCACTGGATTTTGACTGGATTCCAAATTGATTTGGAATTAACAACCTGGATCACATGCCCGCAACAGCGCATTAGTAATGAAACAATTCTCGGAAACAATCAGCAAAGTAGAACATGTGAGGTTTCATTATGTCCCTCCAAACTTGTCAGAATAGCACAACCGCATATGAATCAATTAACACAGCAATGGGAAGATAAAGAATTATTGTGAATAGCAAAGAATAGGTAAGTTCGCATGAAAATATGTTACCTTTCTAGATTCTAAACCTGTACAATAGCAAGCTGCGCTTGTGATCTTCGACGGCCTTCATCAGCCTGCAGGAAGATGAACATGACATCTTAGCATCTTGGATTCTTAACATGTATCTAGCAGAGTCAGTTCACAAAAAATGCAAAGTAGCAAAGTCTGACAAGTTTGGAGGGACATAATGAAACCTCACGCCCACCAAATATGTTACCTTTCTATATTCTAAACCTGTACAATAGCAAGCTGCGCTTGTGATCTTCGACGGCCTTCATCTGCCTGCAGGAAGATGAACATGACATCTTAGCATTTTGGATTCTTAACATGTATCCAGCAGAGTCAGTTTAGAAAAAATGCAAAGTAGCAAAGTCTGTTCGACATGTCTTTCTATTTTCATATATATAGCAAGACTCATAAATCTGTAACATCCTGCCCTTATGGACTGAATCTGTTGGACATGTCTTTTTTTAGTAGTTACATATGGGGACTTCACACAGCAAGCCAGCGGAACAGACAACTTCATCACATGTACCTGCAGGTATATGTTCACCTATAAATTGTGCTACACAAGTCAAACATATATATGTTCAACTATATATGTGTTGCAGGCCCGATGGAGGGGACAAGTGTTGACGACTCTAACGAAGTGATTTTACCCGTAGCCGATGATGTTGACAAAATTTACCCACGTAGTCCAGGTATAAGGTTTATTTTTATCCTTTTTAGTTGACAAATCATACCTAACAGACTTGGGCACACCCGATTCTAATGTATCAACATCTTTACTTCTAGGAGTCCATATTACTCCCTCCGAACGGATGATACTTGAGACCGATGGTGATAGCACATATGATACTCCAGGTATATATCAACCTCCTTGTATATGTTGAGCTACATATTTTGGTATGCATGTAAAACACTATCACAGGAGATGTTGCAGGCCCGATGGAGGGGCCAAATGGTGACGACTCTATACAAGGAACCTGGAGCCGACGATGTTCACAAGAATTACCCAAGTAGTCCAGGTACTAAGGCTGTGCATATATACTGAGATTGCTTTTATGCTTTTTATTATGTGATAAATCAAACTTAACAGACTTGGGCAGAACCGATTCTAATAGATCAAGCGTGTGACTTGTAGGAGTCCATATTACTCACTCGGACAGGACGATACTTGAAGAGGCCGATTGTGAAAGGACATATGTTCATCAACCTTCCCATCTGATTTCGGGTACGTATTATGTTGTATAAAGGTTAAGACCATGTGCCTACAACTTTGCCTTGTTTCTGCGATGATATTATATATACTGAGATTGCTTTTATGCTGTTTATGTGATAAATCAAACCTAACAGACTTGGGCAGAACCGATTCTAATAGATCAAGCGTGTGACTTGTAGGAGTCCATATTACTCACTCGGACAGGACGATACTTGAACAGGCCGATTGTGAAAGGACATATGTTCATCAACCTTCCCATCTGATTTCGGGTAAGTATTATGTTGTAGAAAGGTTAAGACCATGTGCCTACAACTTTGCCTTGTTTTCGGTCCAATATATTGTTATGTTAACATGATGCAGACAACCCTCCAATCTCATTCCTATATAATGTAGATTCGTTGCCAGCTCTCAGTTATCTGACAAAATAACTAGCTAGCATGCAACGTGACAGTTGGCAAGAGAGGCCGCGTAATGTTCCACGCCATCCTCACAGTGATATCACTAATGCAGATCAACCATCCTCTGTGGACCTTGACGAAAAAAGAGAGTTGATAAAAGCTCGGAGGCGAGCTTCTTATAGAAAGAAAAAAGAGGAGGCTACCGTCAAGCAACAAGAGGAAAATCTGTCTGCCCTTACGATATCAGGTAAGAATGCTTTATGGGAAGGCACTGCGATGATATTATATATACTCCCTCCATTCCAGAATATAATTTTAATATCATTTCACATGCAGATATGCTAAATGTGGGTGGGTTATCTCTCGGTGATATCACTAATGTGTGTCAACCAATGACGGTGGACCTTGACGATAAAAAAGAGCAACTAAAGTCTCGGAGAAGAGCTGCTTATCGAAAGAAAAAAGAGGAGGCAGCCAGCAAGCAAAAAGATGAAAATCTGATTGCCCTTTCGATATCAGGTAAGGATGTTTATGTTTCAGCAATATGATGACCGTATGTATACTTTCTTAGTGAATAATGTAGGCGACATATGTTTCCTCACCCCAACCCCACGAATAATTGACCAAGAATAGAGAATAAAAATAATTGACCAATAGTTGACCACTGTGTTAACATACAATTCCTGATCATTTAGGTTCAATTTCATGTTACCTCTCGATGATACCAACCCAACTACATCCAGCTATACATCATTGTTTAACCTGACCGTGCATATATATAAAGTAAGCGTTTGTGTAGTACATGAAATATTCTTGAACAATGAAGACCCTAAACCCTACATGCAGATATGCAAAATGTTCCCCTGCTACCTCTCGGTGATATCACTAATGGGTGTCAACCATTCTCGGTGGACCTTGACGAGAAAAAAGAGCAAATAAAGGCTCGGAGGAGAGCTGCTTATCGAAAGAAAAAAGAGGAGGCAGCCAGCAAGCAACTAGATGAAAAACAGCCTGATAAAGAACACAAGGGTGACTTAACAGACGAGCAAACTGAGCAGAGAAACACGCGGAGGCGAGCAAGTTATCGGAAAAAAGTGGGGGACGGAACGATCGATCTTCAGGAAAAAAAATCAGAAGTTGCAAGAATGGCGCGTGCAACACCCTAAAACCATGACTGAGGATGAAAGGGGGGGAGTCAAGTGCAAAGAGAAAGGCAAAGTATGCTGCAAAGAAAAACATGCCATGTGCTGAATCGATCGCAATGCCACGTCCAGATCTAAGTAGCACATTGTCCAACCCTCACACACATTGTCCGACTCTCACACTTTCATCCCTCACGCAACAATTCGACAGTGAACAAATAGATCATGCTCCTACGGTCAATGCGGCCCCCACATACATTTGCAACACCGAAACCGATGGTACATATCCTATCAACCATCATCTTTCATCATGTAATAATTCATGAGATATAAATAATGATGTATAGTGTTGTAGGTGCATAACCTAAGCAGAACCTTCGGTGATGGTGCTGTAGATGGCGACCTCATCGAAATCAATGTGCACCTACAAAATGCCGACCAGCAAACCAGTGATCCGGTAACAATAGCGGATAATGGAGTGGACGGGCAGAGTCATGAGTCCAGAGCAGCGCATGGGAGGAGAGAGCGAGCTTGCAAGGGTGGTATGGTGGCAAAGAAGCGTCAACAGACGAAAGTGGTGCAGCAAAAAAAATGTACGGAGGTAGCGCATGGTGAAAGGAATGTTCTACGCGATCGACGTAATGAAAAGTTTGCAGGTAGGGTGATGACCCCAACCGTCGGGTCCATCTCCATTCCGAAAATGAGCTCAACTGGACAACCTACCGTAGTGGAAGCACATGGTGCCTCGACCTCATCTAGCACGCCGGAGTACACGATCAGAAATGAAGGTAAAACTCCCATCCTTACTCTCCTTGCGTCCCCTGAGACTGAACCCTCATTTATTGGTTTCGCACCTGAGCAGACAACATGGACGCTTACCTTAGTCGTCTCATGAATGATAATGTCAACCCTGATAGCCTCTTTGACGACGAGTATTACCTGTTTGCTGGTGAAGGTATGTACACCCACTTGAGCAACATCCACCCGTTTGAAATATCACACTAATTATAAAAATTGTTTGCAGGCTCAGATCCTGATGACATGGAGCACGACGAATTGGAAGACTCAAGACACAATACCTATGTCGACCATGAGCCATTGGACTATGTCTACTCAAACCTCCCAGACCACACACACATCCTGAAGCACGCCGCAAATTGCGATCACTGCAAGGCCAAGAAGTTTGTGTCTGAGGCCCCGGGATTCTGCTGTCGCAGTGGGCAGATCCAGCTGAAGCAACCGGAGCCCGTCCCGGAGCTAATGAGGCTTTGGTCTGGCATGGATTCGGACTCAAGGCATTTTCGGGATAACATACGATTCTTCAACGGCCACTTCTCCTTCACAACCCTCAGCGTCAGCCTTGATGAAAGCTACACAAACATGAAGTCTGGGGTGTACACGTTCCGGGCGCACGGCACCATCTACCACAACATTCATTCCTTCGGGCCAACATCACGTCCAGATCATCTACAGTTGTACTTCTACGACGACGATCCAGGCCTAACCCATCGCAAGGCTGCCACCGAGCAATTAGACCAAGATGTCGTCAGAAAGTTAGTGGACATACTCAGGGAAAACCCGTACTCCCAGCAGTTTAGGAGTTTGGGTGCGCACAGGGACAACCTCGACGATTACAGGATAGACCTCAACACTGACCAGAGACTAGAGCAACGGAAGTATAATAGTCCTCTGTCATCTGAGGTCGCTGCAATTTGGGTGGAGGGCACTGACCTAGCAAAGAGGTTCGATCGTAGGATTACACTTTGCGGGAATGACAACCAGAGGCACAGTATACATGTGACGGCTAGCTCGTATGACCCTCTCTCTTACCCACTCTTCTACCCAAGGGGGGAGCTCGGTTGGCACCCGAAACTTCCTAAACGTGATGTCCCTTGCACTACAGGAATGTGCTACTTTGCCGTCTGCCACGACGGACGGCAAAGGCAAGGGTGGCGGACGGCAAAGAGCTTTGCCGTCTGCCGCGGACGGCAAAAGGCTCCGGCAAAGTAGGCTACGGTAAAGAGCTTCTTTGCCGTCTGCTTTCTGAAGCGGACGGCAAAGGGGCCTTTGCCATCAGCGGCGGACGGCAAAGAAAGCCGATGGCAATAAATTCGCTGTTAGTCCGTTAGGCGTCTAACGGCAGCCTTTGCCGTCCGCGGCTGACGGCAAAGAGCTTCAAGCCTTTGCCGTCTGCCACTGTAGGCAAACTGACCAAATGGGTCAGCTGCCAGGAAGCACAGGTGGTTGCCACGTGGCTTATTTGCCGTCCGCGGCGGACGGCAAAGAGCCCGTTGCCGTTGGTGGCAGACGGCAAAGAGCCTGTACAGCCCTGTTTTTAATTTAATTCATTCAATTTGACAGCAATTCATAGATATACAGAGATATACACAGCAATTCAAATATATACACAACAAGCATATCCAACACACAAGTTTCATCATATATACATACATAACCAACACATATATAGTTCCATCCTTACATATTACAAAAGTTTCACATTATTCATCCTACACCGTTGTCCATCCATCCATATAACAAGTTCCAACCATGCAAGTTCATTGATACAAAATAAAAGCACAAATGGAAAAGAAGCACTCCATCCATGCAAGCTTCCGTGAATTAAATCAAATCTGCAAAATGATAAACAAGATGTTAGAAAAAGAAGAAGAAAAAGAAGAAGAAGAAGAAGACTATAAGAAATAAGCATACTTAAGTAAAATGGAGCTAACCTAGAAGAAAATGAAGAAGAAGAAGAAGACTAGAAGAATACTAGAAGAAGACTAGAATAATAATAATAATAATAATAATAATGATAATAATAAGAAGAAGAAGAAGAAGAAGACTATAATTAAGCTTATTATATAAACTTGGTCATTTTGTGCTAACATAAGTAAAATGGAGCCAACCTAGCTAATTATGCCATCTTTGAGTGAACTAAGCATATTAGAGCTAACTTATAGCTAACTTATGTCATTTTGGAAGAAGAAGAAGAAGACTATAAGCTTATTATGTAAACTTGGTCATTTTGTGCTAACATAAGTAATTTTGGAGCTAACCTATAGGAAACTAAGCATAGTAGAGATAACTTAGCATATTAGAGCTAACATATGTAACTAAGCATATTAGAGCTAACATAGGTAACTAAGCATATTAGAGCAAACTATATATAGATCATTTTGGAGATCTGACATACCTGACATAGTTCAGTTCTCATTGTTCTTCTCCTTCTCCTTCCTCAGCCTGATGCGCCAAGAGCGGCGAGGCGGTGGAGGCGGTGGAGGCAGTGGGATGTAGTCTTCTACCACAATTGGCGTGGTCATGTCGCCCAGCTGTGGGATCGCCGGCGCCACCACCATCTCTTGCCCATGGTGCGCCACCACCATCTCCTGCCCTTGGTCGGCCACCACCATCGCTAGGAGGTCATCCTGAGCCTGATGCCCACTCTGCTCCTCTTCTTCCCCACTCCAGTCCGGATCATCCTCCTTGCTGTCTTTGCTGCAGCCCGAATCGCTACTGCTTTTGCTACAGCCAGAATCGATGTTGCTTTTGCTACAGCCAGAATCGCTGCTGCTTTGGCTGTAGCCAGTGTCGCTGCTGCTGCTCCCATTGCCTGTCCAAATGCAACAATTAATGACCGTTAACAATCGATGCAAGACAAAGCCAAATGTAGAGGAATAAGAAGAGGCAGAACGTACCGGCATCATCGTCGTCAGCGTAGCGCATGCGACACATAGTCGCATTGAACACCTTCACGATGAGCATGTTGGCGTCGTCGTCGTGCCTGAAGAGAAGGAAGTACCCCAGCCGCAGGTCGTAGGCACAGTAAAACTTCTCCCAGCCATGACACAGGTACATGTGGCCCTCCTTGATCACCAACTCCACGTCCCACAGCCTGCGAACCCCGCTGCCGGCCTGTCGCAGCTTCACATTATTTGGCGGATCTTCACCCAGCATGTTCATATAAGTGTCAGGCAGCCTCTGCAGTTTGGGACAAGGAGTGATGTAGCAAACAACAGAGTTATCATAATGAGATGGGTGAAGGGGAGATCTCTCCTTCTATATACCTGCCTCTTGGAGGAAGTCCCAAGTATGATACTGAAGAACTCGAAAGCATCCAACTCGTACTTCGGTGTGGCAGAGCGGAGACAGCGGTGACGGCCTCCCCCCATCTCTAATAAGCAGCAGAAGAGACCAATTAGTATCTAGCTAGAAGCATATCTATAAACATAGAGCCAAGTTTCTAGACATGAAAGAAAACTGAGAAAAAAAAGCAATGCACTTGTGCTCAACAACATCAACAACACTTAGTTAATTTGGTAGGTTAGTTGGCAATGGCAATTGGCACCCTTCAAAACTAGGGATTTCTTTAGACATGAAAGAAAACTGAAAATGTTGAAAAAAAGAGCATAGTAATCTAAAAATAGGGGGAAAATACACTTCTTCTTTCTCCTCTTTATCTTCTTCTTTTTTTCATCTTTCATCTTTCTTCTTAACCAAAACTAAACCTAAAGTTCCTTCTCGTGTGATCACATTGGAATACTTGTGGCAACAAATCATAGTTGCACCATATTTTAGGTGGCTCTAGGTGCCACACACCAAGCAAACAAACAAACCTCAAATCAGAAACTAAGGGTGTAGTGTCGTAAAATCAATAATATAACAATAATAATTCATTATATGGCAAAGAGTTGAGAAATCTGGCACTACATTATTTAAATGACACATAAAAAGCATAATGTACTAACTAATAAGACTACTAGTGAGAATTGAGATTATACACAATTATAGTAGAGAAGATGCTATCTATGCTCTAAACCTAAACTAAAGTAAACCTAAACTAAACCAAACCTAAAATAAACCTAAACTAAACTTCAAATACAGAAACAAAAACAGAAAAAAACAAGAGATCTCACCGGGTGGAGGAGGGGGCACCGGAGGGGTGGGGCGGCCGCGGTGGTGGAGGAGAGGGGCGCCGGGGCGGCTGGGTGGAGGAGGGGGCGCCGGAGTGGCGGG
>NW_025225546.1:13092-20836 GCF_018294505.1 Triticum aestivum
GGGTGGCGCGGGGCGGCGGCGGCACGGGGGCGGGATGGTGCGGGGCGGCGGCGGCTCGGGCGCGGGCGGAGAGAGAGAGGGACAGATGTGGGGCGCAGGCGGGCGTCGATGTTGATTTTAGTTAGGGCACGGTTCTTTGCCGTCCGCCAGCAGACGGCAAAGATCCTAGCTAACGGGCGTTAGCTTGGCCACTTTCTTTGCCGTCTGCTAGCGGACGGCAAAGAGGGGGGCCGTTAGGTTTTTTTCTAAACAGCTCGTTAGTGGGGCCCACCTCTCTCTTTGCCGTCCGCCAGCCGACGGCAAAGATTCTTTGCCGTCCGCTAGCAGACGGCAAAGAATTGGCTGATGGCAAAGACATTCTTTGCCATCAGCCAGTTCTTTGCCATCCGTTTTTCGCAAGCTGACGGCAAAGAGCTTCTTTGCCGTCCGCCGGCGGACGGCAAAGAATAGGCAGACGGCAAATAAGAAAATTCCAGTAGTGTTGGCCGGTTGTGCAACAACCAAGAGGTAGAGGTGATGATGATGATGATGAGGATGCAGGTAAGCCTTATGCATATTCTGTGGTTTAGATGAATTGTATACTTCTCATATGAATCCTAATGTCTGCGTTACTCATCCATGTGCAGAGGGGAATAGCAGGTTATGCGTCTCGGTGAGAGACTACTACTATTACATGCTCCAGACACGACCTGGGATATTCAATCCCATACTCTGTGGAGCACGATTGCTCCAGCAATGGGGGGTGGACATGTACATCAAGATTGAGAGTTGTAGGTTGAAATGGTACAGGAAGAACCAAACAAAGATCCGTGCCGACCTGTATAAAGGAGTTGTTGATGCAATTACATCCGGGGAGACCCGGGCAAGCGCTGTTGGAGTAAGGATAGTGCTACCTGGAACGTACCCAGGTGGCGACCGCGACATGAAGCGGAGGCATATGGATGCCATGGCAATTGTCCATACTTACGGGAAGCCTGACATCTTCTTGACCATGACCTGCAATCCTAACTGGGAAGAGATAACGAATGAGTTGTTTCCTGGACAGACAGCGCAAGACCGACCTGATCTTGTGGCTCGTGTGTTCCATGGCAAGCTAGAGGCTATGAAAGAGATGTTGTTCAAGAAGAATATACTGGGTGTTGTTGTTGCACATGTATGCGTAGTCGAGTTCCAAAAGAGGGGCCTCCCCCACGCACACTTTTTGTTGATCATGGATTCTGCCTATAAGCTTGTCGTTCCAGAGCAGTACGACCGACTCATTTCTGCCGAGCTCCCAGACAAGCAAAAGTATCCTGAACTCTACGCCTTGGTGGTGAAACATATGATGCATGGACCATGCGGTGCTCTCAACCCCAAAAATGTTTGCATGCAACAGAACGAGTGCAAGTGCAGATACCCGCGTTCGTTCAATGAAAACACGGCACAGGGCAAGGACTCATACCCTGTTTATCGTCGTCGAGATAATGGTCGGCAGGCTAAGGTCCGGGGTAAAATGTTGGACAACAGATGGGTTGTGCCGTATAACCCTTACCTGCTGCAGATGTTCAATTGCCACATAAACGTTGAGGTTTGCTCCAGCATAAAGGCCGTCAAATACCTTTACAAGTACATATACAAGGGCCATGATAGGGCTTCTTTCAGCATCGACCAGCCTGACGCTGATGGTAACATTGATGAGATCAAAAAATACGTAGACGCGAGGTGGGTTACTCCTCCAGAGGCGATGTGGAGGATATTTGGCTTCCCCTTGTGTGCCAATGACCCGTATGTCCTACAGTTGCCTCTTCATCTCCCGAATATGCACAGGGTGGCATTCAATGAGCAAGCTCACTTGACCGACGTAGTCGCCTATGAGAAAGCTTCCAAATCCATGTTGACAGAGTATTTTAAAGCTAACCAAAACCACCCGTGGGCTAGGAATATATTGTACAAGGATTTTCCTGGAAGGTTTACATGGCAGAAGGGTAAGAAGTATTGGAAAGAGCGGGTGGAGCGTTATCAGATAGGTCGAATTGTGTCTGCCAATCCTGCCGAGGGGGAGTGATACTATCTACGTGTGCTACTAAACCATGTTGCTGGCAAGACATCCTATGAGGACCTGCTCACCGTGGACGGTAGGCTATGCGGGAGCTTTAGAGAGGCTGCCGAAAGGTTGGGACTCATCGAGGCAGATAACACGCTTGACGACTGTCTTACCGAGGCAGGGCAGTGGGCGATGCCATGTTCGCTCAGGAGGCTCTTCGCAACAATTTTGGTGCACTGTGAGCCAGGTGACCTGCGTGGTTTATGGGATAGGCACTTCGAGCCTATGTCTGATGACTATCGGCGATCACACACGTGCTCGATTGAGGTGGAACAGATGGTGTTGCTTGACATTAGGGGTATGTTGCAGTCCATGGGCAAAGACATAGCTGATTTCTCTCTTCCATGCATTGACGATGCATTCGACCCAACCGAGGGAGAGGCCAGAGAAGTGATCGAGGAATCCAACGTCGATTTTGACATCAACGACACTAAATTGGCCTCGTCGCTAAACTTGGAGCAGAGGGTTGCATACGACGAGATACTAGCTTCTGTTGAACGCGGTGATGGGGGTGTGTTCTTTGTTGATGGACCGGGAGGTACAGGGAAGACCTTCCTGTACAGGGCGCTGCTCGCCAAGGTTCGAAGCGAGGGAAACATCGCTACCGCTACCGCGACGTCAGGCGTCGCCGCTTCTATCATGCCTGGAGGCAGGACTGCCCACTCGAGGTTCAAGATCCCATTGAGCTGCGACGATGGCGCCTCATGCACCTTCATGAAACAGAGTGGTACCGCCAAGCTACTAAGGATGGCCTCATTGATCTATGGGACGAGGCCACCATGACTAAGCGACAGGCGGTCGAGGCACTTGACAACAGCATGCGCGACATCATGGGAAGACGGGACCAACCCTTTGGAGGAAAAACTGTTGTGTTTGGCAGGGACTTCAGGCAGGTGCTTCCAGTCGTCAGGAGGGGTCCCGGGGTCAGATAATCGATGCAACCCTTCAAAGTTCACACCTCTGGAAGGGTATGCGCCAGCTAAGGCTCGTCACCAACATGAGGGCTCATAATGACACCTGGTTTGCGGATTACTTGCTAAGGGTAGGCAATGGCACTGAGGAAGTTGACGATCAAGGAAACATACGACTCCCTAAAGATATTTGTGTGCCGTCTACAGGAGAAGCTGATTGACCATGTGTTTCCCAGACTAGATGACAACATGTCCGATCCGAATTACATGACTTCACGCGCAATCCTCTCCACCACGAACGACAACGTCGACAAGATAAACATACGCATGGTAGAGCGTTTTCGGGGAGAAGAAGTAATCTACCATAGCTTTGACACTGCAGAAGACGACCCGTATGGCTACTACGCTCCCGAGTTCCTAAATGGATTGACTCCCAACGGTCTGCCTCCGCATGCACTCAAATTGAAGCTCAACTGCCCCGTCATACTTCTGAGGAACATTGATCCGGCTAATGGTCTGTGTAACGGGACGAGGCTTGTGGTGCGAGGTTTCGAGAGGAACGCCATCGACGCATAAATCGTGATCGGACAACACGCAGGTAGGAGGGTATTCCTTCCTCGAATACCCCTATGCCCGTCTGACAACGACATGTTTCCATTCAAGTTCAAGAGGAAGCAATTTCCTGTAAGGCTTAGCTTTGTTATGACGATTAACAAGGCTCAAGGCCAGACGATTCCGATTGTTGGCGTGTACCTACCTAATCCTGTGTTCTCTCATGGTCAACTCTATGTCGCACTATCTCGAGCCACCGCAAAGAGAAACATAAAGATCCTCATTGAGAAGGAGAAGGAGAAGGAGAATGCGAAGAAGCAAAGCGGTAAACCTAAGAAGCGAAAAAGACCTGCCTTGTCCTTACAAACCTCGATGAAGAACATCGTCTATAAGGAACTCCTTACAGGCTGAAGTCCGCTCTTAAGAAGCTGGCGGGTTTTGAATAAGATAAAGGATTTACTCTTTTGCTACAGACAATTTGGTGCTCTTCCGTGTTCTTGTACAAATATTTATCTTTCGATGTTAGCAATTGATTATGTTTATTCAACAAGTCAAATATTAATAATATTGCCTCGGATTTGTGACTTTGCAAGTTGCCAATTTTTCCTGTATGTGACATTATTTCTCCTTTTGCCGGATTGCATGCATATTATTCTTTTGTTGTTTTGTAATCAATCATCTACTACATCTAAACTAGGCTTTGTTTTCCTACATAAGTATTGCACACTGCCTGGGTCACTCCGTTGTTGTAAAATTCACTTGAGTGTTCTACATTAGAGAAATATTTATGATGCGGCCCCAAAGCAGGCACAGTCAATGTTATTTATTTTTGTCCTATATAGTCTCTTATTTGCCCCTTATTTGAATTTTATAATCCTAGCTTTTCAATACATATCTAAACAGACATGATGTGTTTCTAACTACTTAGTTGCAGGTTTGGCACAAGTAAACGGATGGATGCGTGTTGACATCTTCATGATCTCACAAATATTTCCAGTAGTATTATTTTCCTTTCATTGTGCCATATTCTGTCAGTTGCTTTTCCTATTGCGTGTATCTTGCAGATAAATAAGAGTTTTAATGAATTGTTGGAACCTGGACAGTACCACAATTTATAACCACCTATTATTCTGCCACGAAATGTCCATTTTATAGCATATCAGGTGCGCTTCTTTCTGTTCGTGCCTTCAAAATATCAAACCAGAGGACATCTACTAATATATTTTTGTAGCTCTGTTGCTTCCGATGGTACATGAACTATCACTGTGGTTCATCTACTAATATATTTTTGTAGCTCTGTTTGCATGTGAACATTGTATACATGGCATGTACTATGAAAGAACAGTATGTACATGTCGGTATGTTTTTTTTCTATGTCACATGCATCTGATCCTATCGTTCTCCCTATATGTCGTCCAAACACATCTATATGAACCTATATGTCGTAAAAGTGCATATGTACTTCTCAGTTCTTATAGAGAACGAAAACTGGGTGGCACGCATTATCAGAGTTGTGTATAATCATTTAGGGAAATGTCAAAAAGTAAAAATCCCGTGAATTGGGAATACAGAAATTCAAGTAGGTAGGAAGTAATGACATACCAAATGATAAAGAATAGCACCACTGCAGCTACAAAATCGCAATCGTTTGCTCAAAGCTCTGAACTCAATTCACCCTGAAAAACATAGTCATCTGAAGTCAGACTGCATGATAGTCGGATGGGACAAAATCAATTGACTGTCTAAAACCTTCCATAGGGGACATACAAATATTTTGCGGTATATAGGTTCCTACTGACAGTTCAAGAAATGCAAACATATAGCACTATTATGTTAAATAGGTCACCCTAAACCATGCTATAGATTAACCATGGTCATGAGCCCAAGCATAATGACTACCCGTAGAAAGCAAAAAATAGGACCTTGGAGATATGTAATGTAAAGTAAAAAATAATAATTATCATGCTTTCCTTTTTTTCCCTGAATCGATATTTTTAGAAAGCAAAATGGAAATACAAGGCACACATCGTTAAGAAAAAGATGGTCATATTCTAATATTAACTCCTGCTCATTGTGGACGGAAGGCTATGTGGTAGAGCCAGCAGCCAACCAAAACACCTGTATTAGGAGGGGATTTGTTACCTCGATGTGTTGATAAGGCAATGGATTGTTCATGTCCCACAGGATCACGCAGTGGACGTAGTCGTTGACACATTGGGGAATCGGCTCGGGCTGGCCACTTCGTGGAAATCGACGGCGCGGCAGCACATAGAAATGTTCAGAAAGAAGAAAAATGTTATTATCGTCAAAATGAAATGTCGGAATGAAATATATTCAGAGCTCGAATGAAATCAGCAAAGTAAATAAACCCCTTTTCTTTAGATAATCAAAAAGGTCAGAGTAATGGACCACACGTGACAATAACCAGCATAGTTAACTTCTACTATTTCATCTATCCCCAACGTATATATAACAAAACAGTATAGAGAGGTTGGATAGGACTGATATATTAACTTCCACATCAAAGATCTGTGTCAACACACACATCCGATTGACCTTGTCCAAGGCCAAAAGAATAGTAAGAAAATTGGGGAATGACAATATAACTGATTTGAACATGCAGGACATTGTTACGTTCCTCACACGCAGAGGAACAGACTAACAATCAAGCGGGCAAGTAAATAAATATGAGGTAACAATATTATGTTTTTCGTTCAGTAGCTGGTCTGATAAAAAAAATAGTTCAAGAGTTCAGAAGAATATATATCCACTTGAGAGTAATGTTAACTATTTTATTCGGTTTATCACACATGAAATCTTAAGACAGGTTATCTTTTTTGTCTTGTAATAATATAGTAGGTTCTACTCACCGAATCACAAAATTGATCCCATTAATTAATATTTGATTGTGACCAAATCGGTCGATTTGTTTACCGATTTCGTATTCAGAGCTTCCTAGAAACGCTTATATATAGATCAACCGTTCCAGCGACCTTACCAGACCTCTCCGTCCTCCTCTCACATGGCGTCATCCAACAGTTCAATTCACATGCTTCGTTGGCAGGAAGAAGAAAGTGAAGATTTCGGTGAACTGGAAGATCATGACGGCGCTACGCCGATTCGTCCCTTTGGTAAGGGTAACACACCAAAGCCAAAAAGGCTTAGGATGCATAATCACGTCGAGCCTATTAACCTGCCTATTAGTAGTACATATCCCGTTACGAAACACGATAGGAAAGAAGGTTTGGGGGACGGTTGGGGTACTAGCAACGATCAAATTCTGCAGGCAACCAAGAGCAACAAGCTGACGCAAACTCTCATACAAAATATCAATCAGTTGGAACATATGGTTGTGAAGCACATGCAAACATGCGAGAAGAAGACGGAAATGCCTTGAAAGGAGCAATCATGAGGAGTTATACAATATTCTTTACAGCTTTTTATGTTTTATGTTTCAACGCTCCTTAAGAGCATTTTGCATTGTAATCGATTTGGAGTCAAACTATGGAAGTATGAATAAAGAACAGCTATTGTTTCATGCTTGCTTTCTTACTCTCTGTTTTTGATCTTCCCTTTGAGATTTGTCGCCGAACACGCTATTTTTTTCTTTTTCTTATATGAATAAGCGGTACAAATGCTGGTATCCGTACTTCCATCGAAATATTCTTTTTATTAAAAATGGCTTTTACTGCGTTTGTGCTATATTAACTAACTTACGTCACAAAACGCACAGGCTTCTCAATTAAGCATGCTGGTTTTGAAAGTGCGGCTGTTACTACACTGTGCATACAGAATCAAATTAAAAAAGAGACGCTAATTAAAAAAAGATCGAAGTTAGCTTTTCACGCGCATACTCAATTGTGCATGCAACCGCGACCAACGAATCAAGCCATCAAAGACCGACTGAACAAATTATTACTATTGCTAATAACTTTGATTTAATTTTTTGTTACTATTTTAAAATGCCCGTAAAATAGTCGTTGCAAAGTAACACAACGACGTCTCATCACATGTTATAAAATCAAATATGTTGGGATTTTTTTTAAAAACATATAGTATAATAAAAGCTGAGTAAATAATCGATTTTTGAAATTGATTACATGTTGGTAATTAATGGTAATATATTAATTGCGTGACTACACTTACCTTAACGCACTATCACCTTAATTATTTTGATATATCCAATTATTGCGTTCCT
>NW_025225547.1:0-5901 GCF_018294505.1 Triticum aestivum
GTACAATTTTCGGCCTTCTATAATGCACAAGCAACGCTCTTCCAGTCAAAGGAAATATTGACCGTGTAGCCCTCTGATCTATTATGTGCAGCAACCATCATCATACCTGTCAAGTTTATTAAGCTAGCTCTACATATCAAAGATCGATGTAAAGTATTACCTCCATCCTAAATTACTCATCGTAGATTTGTCTAGATATGGATGTATCTAACACTAAAACGTGTCTAGATACATCAGTATCTAGACAAATCTAAGACAAGTAATTCAGGATGGAGGGAGTATATTTCAAACATCCAATCAAAGAAATCATATAATCATAAAAAACCTGTAATGTTGCTTCGCCATTATAGAACACCCAACTGTTACAAAGTTATCTCACTAGCTAGGATTTTCGGTATTTGATAAAATGTTTGTTTTCTTAATGTAGATTTGATGTGTAAGGATGACATTGTTATTCGACATTGAACTTTAACTTCTAAAACTCTTTTTTCAGAAATATTGAGGTCAAACTGAAGAGAAATGGCGGAGGCTGCTCTTCTTCTTGTCACAATAAAGATTGGAATAGCTGTCGGAGCAGAAACGCTTCACTATGCTAGGTCTGTTGCAAAACTCTCAGAGAACATGACACTGATAAGGAATGACCTGCAGCTTATTCGAGCATTTATCAAGGAGACTGAAAGGAGAGCTTTGACAGATGGAGTCACCGAAACATGGACAGGGCAAGTCCGAAGATTGGCGTATGACATGGAAGACATTGTGGATCAATTTATGTATGTTGTTGGCAAACACCATCAGAAAGGATCATGGTGGAGTTATGTGAAGAAAATCGTGAAGAAACCCCAGTATCTGTTTACACTAGGTGAAATTGCTACTGGCCTTAAGAAAATAAACCGAGCCCTTACACATCTTAAACAAAACAGAGATTGGACTCAACCAATAGCTAGTGTGGGCCATGTTTTTGCAAGAAATTATGCCAGCCAACAGCAACTATATCTTCCTGGACATGATTACTCAATCTCTGATGATGAACTTGTGGGATTTGATAAAAATAGAAAAATATTGATGGGGTCACTGAATTTGGAAAATTGTCCAAATTTGAAATCATTGCCTTGTGGGGTATGGGTGGTATTGGAAAAAGCACTCTTGTTAGTAATGTGTTCAGAACTGAAGCATCCAACTTTGAATTTCATGCATGGGTTTCTGTCTCCCAGTCCTATAAACTAGATGATATTTGGAGAAGAATGCTGAAAGAAATCTATTCTAAAGACAAGAAAGAATTTGATGCTGAGAAGATGACCTGTCGAGAGTTACAAGATGAATTGAAGGAACTCCTGAAGATAAGACAATACTTGATCATACTGGATGATGTCTGGACAGCTGAAGACTTACGAAAAATTAAAGAGGTTCTTGTCGATGCAAAAATGGGAAGCAGAATAATACTGACAACAAGATCTGAGGAAGTTGCTTCAATTGCTCATGATGGTTGCAGGATCAAAGTGGAGCCTCTTGAGGAGGAGGATGCATGGCGTCTGTTTTGCAGGAAGGCATTTCCAAGCACTGAAAATCACGTCTGCCCATTAGCATTACAAGAGTGTGGTAAATCGATAGTGGAGAGGTGTGATGGTTTACCATTAGCTCTTGTGGCCATAGGGAGCTTATTATCTCTTAAGGCGCAGAATGTTGCAGATTGGAAACTATGTGATGCGCAACTTATTTCCGATCTACACAAAAATGAGAACCCAAGTCGCGTGGAGAAAATTCTGAATCTAAGCTACAAATACTTGCCTGACTATTTGAAGAGTTGTTTCTTGTATTGTACCATGTTCCCAGAAGACCACATGATCCATAGAAAAAGACTGATCAGACTATGGGTCGCTCAAGGGTTTGTTGAACAAATTGGAAATTGCAGTTTAGAAGATGTTGTTGAAGGTTACCTGACACAGCTCGTTCAACGAAGCATGCTTCATGTGGTAGAGAGGAACAGTTTTAACAGGATCAGGTGACTTCGAATGCATGATCTTGTACGTGAATTGGCCATTTTCCAATCCAAGAAAGAGAGTTTCGGTACAACTTATGATGATAGTCATGGGGTGATGCTGGGGGAGTCAGGTTCTCGACGTTTGTCAGTGCTCCAATGCAAAAATGATATTCAACCAAGCATAGGTCAATGCAGGCTCCGTACCTTCATAACATTCAGCAGCAACATGGCATCATCTTCATTGTTTCCCTCAGAATCTAAGGGTGTGTTTGGTTGAGGAACCAAGTGGAACGGAATGTAATGGTTCCATTCTTCTAGAATTGGTCGGTTCCGTTCCTGCGTTTGGTAGAAGCAATTAGACGGAGTGGAATGGTTATGTTTTATTGTTTGGTACAAGAGACGGAATGGAATGTATTTGGTGTAGAAATGATGAGATTATCACTCGTATGCTTGTGCTTATAACAATTAGTTGAACTTTGACATCAACTGACGCATACAGTCGAAAATCATCAACTGCAAATTGCTCAATAAAATATCCTAGAAACATTGAATTGGATTTCAATCATAAAAAAGTATAAAATTAAGCGGCATGCATATATGCTGGAGCAAAAATCGCTCGGAATCAAGGTAGAGCGGCTGCACAACAGCTCTTCTTCTTGGCAGGAAGCGGCCGGCGCAGACACACAGTGGTGTTCATGGCCACGCGCATGCAGATGGCTGAGATGGGGCGGGTGCTACTGCTTGACGAGGTCCCAATTGGCAGAACATCGAACGCCCACGCCGGCTACTCCTTTTGGCCGCCGTGCCTCTCTTCCATGCGAGCCGCCGCCGCCGCGATAATTCCTTCTCGCTCCTCCCTGTCTCGCTGCTAGCCCGCCGTCGTTGTGGGTGGGAGCGCCGCAGCTCCTTCCGCCCCGCCGCCACCATACACGGGAGAGGGAGAGAGGTGAGACTGACGGCGGCGTCTCAGATCGAGAGCGCGAGATAGACGGGGGGTGGCGGCACTGAGGAGGAAAGGGCTTGGGGGTGAGCGAGAGACGCGGGAGGGGTGAGAGCGCGCCTTTCCGTGTCGTCCGGCCGATTCGGAGGTATGACTTCGTTCCGCATATTCAGCGAATATGCTGTTCCATGGAACGAGTGGGTTCCGGCTCCTTAGATGGACCAAACACGGGAACGGGCCCTCAGGATGGAACCAACCCATTACATTCCGCCCGATGACACAAAGCAAACACACCCTAAGTACCTTGCTGTGTTGGAGCTATCACGATTACCTATTGAGACTATTCCAGATTCAATTGGTGAGTTATTCAACCTTGACAAGACCAAAGTGAAGATACTCCCAAAATTCGGTGGTGAAGCTTCACAATGTTAAACGTGTCATAGTAGGCCCATAGGGCGCACCGGCCTAACCTGGTCGGGCTAGGTAGATAGAGCTATATTGTTGTAACTACTTCATCTCTATCTTATCTCTCTGTCTCCCTTGTTTCCCAAGATGTAATCTCAACAACTTGTATGCTTATCAGGGAGATGCCTCTGCCTATATTAACACGCACCCGTCGCCTCCAACGAGGTATGACGTTCTCCGCTCATTTACATGGTAATCAGAGCCTCCTCTATCCACCACATCTAGCAAAACCAATCACCAGCCATGTCGTCCTCCTCAAGCTCCGTTCAAGCCGCCTCCCTCGGGCAGGTCGTCGAAAAGCTCACCCGCACCAACTACATTCTGTGGCGTGCGCAGGTGACACCGCAGCTGAGAGGTGCTGGTTACTTCGGCTACGTCGACAGAACTACGTCGGAGCCCCCCAAGTTCCTCACCATGAGGGACAAGGACGGGAAGGAGGAGAAAACACCCAACCCTCTCCATCCAATCTGGTTCAGAGAAGGGCAGCAGGTACTTGGATACTTGCTCAATACCCTCAGCAAGGAAGTCCTTGTGCAGGTCACAACCATAGCCACGCCGCGCGAGCTCTGGGCAGCCCTTTCCCACATGTTCTCGTCGCAGTCTAGGGCGCGCGTCAACAACATCAGAGTCGTGGTCTCCACGGCGCAGAAGGGGACGCAGTCGGTGGCCGCCTACTTCGCCCACATGAGGTCCCTTGAAGATGAGCTTGCAGCTACTGGCAAGCCCATCGATGATGATGAGCTCATCTCCTACATCACCTCCGGCCTCGACATGGAGTACCAGCCCCTTGTCTCCGCCAACGATGCCTGCACCGACCCCATCAGCCTCGACGACCTCTACGCTAAGATGAGCAACTTCGATCAATGTCTTGCCCTCTGTAGCGCGGCGGATCCGGTGGAGGTTTCAAATCCTCTGCCAACACGGCCTCTCGCGGCCGTGGTGGCGGCGGCTCATCTTGCTACCGTGGACCGTAGCGCACCAAGGGCAAGTCATCAGGCAGCGACAACAACCCTCCTCCACGCGGCAGAAACGGCGGCGGCGGACGACCCTACAACAACAGCAACAAGGGTCGCCGCGGCGGCCGCCCACGCAATGCTCCTGACGTCCCGCGCTGCCAAATCTGTGGCAAGCCCGGCCACACCACGCGGGACTGCTGGTACCATTACAAGGAAGATGAAGAATCCTCCCAAGATGAGAAGGTTGCGGGGGCAGCAGACGGCTCCTACGGCGTCGACACCAACTGGTACGTGGACAGCGGCGCGACAGATCACATCACAGGGGAGTTGGAGAAGGTGACCATGCGCGAGAAGTATCGCGGGCAAGACCAAGTCCATACCGCAAATGGAGAAGGTATGAGCATTAGTCATATTGGTCATTTAGTAATAAAAACTCCCCACAAAAATATTCGTCTCAGAAATTTTTTGCATGTCCCTAGCGCCTCGAAAAATCTCCTTTCCGTTCATCACATTGCCATTGATAACCATGTATTCCTTAAATTTCATCCGTTTTTCTTTTTGATCAAGGATCAGGTCACGAAGAAAATTCTCTATCGAGGTAGATGCGTTCGAGGGCTTTACCCGTTGATTCCGGAGCTTAGGAGATTGAATAAACAAGCCTATGGTGTCACGAAAGTCTCTTCAACACGGTGGCACGATAGGTTAGGGCATGCATCGTTTCCTTTGATTGAGAAATTGCTTAGAAAGAATAAGCTCCCGTTTGTTGGTGAGCGTAATTGTGAAACTATTTGTGACTCATGCCAAGAGTCACTAGTTAGCTTATCCCATATCTACAAGTGTTTCCACCAAACCTCTTGAACTCATTTTTTCTGATGTTTGGGGTCCAGCGCCCACTTCAGTTGGACGCCACACTTATTATGTGAGTTTCATTGATGATTTCACTAAGTACACGTGGATCTATCTCCTCAAAAAGAGATCTGATGTGTTTCAAGTTTTTCACAACTTCCAAGAACTTGTACAAAGAAAGGTTGATTGCAAAATTCTAGCTATACAATCTGATTGGGGAGGGGAATACAGAAACCTCAATTCCTTCTTCCAACAGATTGGCATATCTCACCACATATCATGTCCTCATGCTCACCAACAAAACAGATCTGCTGAGTGTAAGCATAGACATATCATCGAAGTAGGCCTAGCTCTCCTTGCAGCTGCCTCTATGCCATTAAAATTCTGGGATGAGGCCTTTCTTACCGCAGTTCACCATATTAATATCTTGCCTAGTCGAGTTATCAACAATGAAACTCCGGTAGAACGCCTCCTTCACACCAAGCCCGATTACAAATCACTTTGAGTGTTTGGCTGTGCGTGCTGGCCAAAACTTCGTCCCTACAATAATCGCAAGCTCATGTTCCGATCAAAACAATGTGTCTTTCTTGGTTATAGTCCACAACACAAAGGTGTAAAATGCCTTGATGTATCCACGGGTCGTGTCTACATCTCTCGTGATGTCGTGTTTGATGAGACTGTCTTCCCTTTTGCACGTCTCCACCCAAACGCCGGCG
>NW_025225548.1:0-2407 GCF_018294505.1 Triticum aestivum
ATTGATCCTTGTTGGCACTGCTCCGGTCCTGGCGGGCTCTGCCCCGTGTTCTCCGGTGTCCACGTCTTGCCGGCGTTTTCTGTCGGGCGGCTCCGGCCTGAGCAATCCTGTAGTTGTTCCCCTTGCAGCATGTCGGGCTTGCCGATATGTACCTATGGCTATGGCCCCGGCAGCCGAATCTGCATCCCTCTAGTCCTAGCTTGCTGGCGTTGCCGGTCATCATCGCATCCACCTTGTGATTGTCTTTGCTTCACAGCCAGCCCTTCATAGTACACCTCAAAGCTTGCCCTTTTGCCAGATCCAATGCTCGTGGACCCAGAGGCCCTGCCATGGCCTTCAGTTGTGCCCCTCTTCGAGCTCACGGGATACCGTAGGTCAGGTTCCTCCAGGCTGGATGGCGACGGCGTCTCAGCATCGTCTTCCTTCTTGAAGGCGCTATCTTTGATCGCTCGTGGTTTCCCTGGTGTTGGCTCTGGCGATCTTAGTCATCTTCCTGGTTCAGTATTGCCGTTCTTGGCTCTGGTCTGGATAGGTTTAGCTATGTTGTATCCTTTGTTTGGGCCGAGCATCCCTTCTCTCTCCGCTCCAAGCACCATTTTCACATCTGCTTGCGTTTGTGTCATGTTGTACCATTCATTGTACTAACTAAATGATACCCCGCACATTGTTGCGGCAATGTTTCACAACATATTATAGTGGGATTTGGTTGTATGGAACATGAATGTTTGGTGATAATATAATAAATAAAACTAACAATACATATGATTTACTATGTTTCGTTATTGTATAATTCTAAAGATTTATTAAATATAAATATTAGTCAATTAGATGTGGAGTATGTGGGCCTCAACAATTCATCAACCCGTGCAACACAACGGGCTAGCTATTTCTCGTTTTCATATTAAAATATCAATGCATTTATTCAAAATAACATTGCTATTAGAAATCCAATAAGATTTGTTGTTTATTTATTTCCTCATGAGTAGTTGTTCATAGCTTCACACTAAATTGAACTGAAAATACATATAATGTTCGCCACCATTGTTCGCAACTACTTTTAGGCTAGCCTACATAAGAAAAAACTTAGTAAGACAGAGGGAAATGCTCGGAAAACAGTTATTTGTTCCGTGCAAAGAAAATTTTGACTATTTGTTGGGTGTATAGCCACCAGTGAAGTACATAACCCAGAAATAAAATTATGTATTCGTTTCATCGGAATTTGAAAATTATATCCATCCATATCTTGAGAATATGTTGTTTCTATTGGTAACACACATGGAAAGAAAGAGGACAATCAATTTGAGGGAAGGAGTGGGGAGGAAATATGAACTCCATGTGAAGTATCAATATTGTGAGTAAACCTACATCGATTATATTTTCACTCCTCGTATGGCAGAGAAAATGGGAAATCTGCAAGAACAATGATCCAACATTGCAATATTGTAGATATGAATTAATAATTTTGAAATAGTAGCAGTAAACAGTGTTTTCTATCTGAAAATGTAGCAATATGGTTGAGCTAAGGATCTATTCACAACATAGAGGGAAACAACAACAAATAATAAAGGATTCAAAACCCTCAATGCACCAAAAACTTTTCATTGTCTATAAGGAATAACATCTCTGAAAGGTATGGAAAATATAATAAGCATATTCCATATTGCACTCTATAGTTATTATAGTACATTATGAAAATGAGTTAGACTAAAGAAACATGCTATGTTTCATTGTAAATGCGGGATATGCATTGCAATCATTTTCTGTCTAATTAAGTAAACTTTGTAATAGTCATAGCATATCGATAAGCTCTTTAACAATCTGAAAAGGACAATAACATGCAAAAGTAAACAAAGAAATTTGACCTTGTTAGAAATACTTGAAGCTATTTAGAAAAAAAATCTTGACACATGGCTTGTCTCTTGAGTAGAATGTCAATCCCCCAATAATATATGTCATTCTGCTTTACAGTAGACTTAAGAAAAATCTAAACTCATCATGCGTATAAGAAGGAAGTAATGTGTGCATGCTATATAAATTAGAAGGCAACATGTGGTACATTTCAGAGCAGCCATGATGGACACCGGTTTACCATTCATAAACTTCTAGACGCACATAGATGATATAGCTAAGGTACAGGGCCATGCATGTGTGCATATCATAGATACAGAATTTAAATTGCATAATGATAAAAGGTACAGAGATAATAAGAAGCCCTCTGGAGCTTTCAATGCGTCCTGCTAATTTCCAAATCTCAGCCGACAACTATATATGACCTACACAACATTTGGTCACCAGATAAATTATGAGATCAAAACATCCCCTGCCCTTGCCACCACACCACCTCCTACCAACAACGTCGGCAGCTCCGCCGACCTGCCGCTGCACGTCTCGTCCAGGGACGAGGAGC
>NW_025225549.1:0-2234 GCF_018294505.1 Triticum aestivum
TTTTTTCAGTCAAATATTATTTTTAGGGAAATATACTTATAAACACAGCAGCTCCTTATTAATAATGAATTCAATTAGACATTAGGAATGGGGATTGGGAAGTGTGTACTAAAGATAATGGGCTGGGCGGCTGGCTTCTGCACGTCTCCACAATGTCCAGTTCGACGCTGGTTAGGTCTACTAACTGCTAGTTGGGCTCTGTTTTTTTTCTCAGACCCATCTCTATTATCCTATGGTATACGAGTCAAACCAAAATCTCAAGGTGTGGGCAGTGGCCCACCCTGTCCACCCTCTGTCTCCCCCTGTCCAACATATACCATTTGCTACAACTAGTTTCTATTCAAAAAACTTGTATAGCATAAAGATGCTATTTATCTAGTAGATGTAAGATAAACTGGACTGTGCCATCTGTGACATTGCTGTTACTATTTAGGACTAGACCAACTATGTGAGTTTGTTGGCAGTGTTATGTTATTAGCATTTGGAAGATAACTTTTCTTACACATCTTTTGCGAGGCAAATATAAGAATTGATTGGTTCCAACAAATTTGCGAAATCATATGCATGACCTTGACATATGCTTCGATGCTTGACCTTAACATATGATTTTAACATTGTTTGGTAAAGATATCATGTCGAGGATACCTCGACGGCTTCGAAGCCTAAACATCCCAGAGCAAGCTTCTGAAAGTGTACAACCAGATGAAGAAAATTTACAAGGCCCTCCAGAGATTGATGATCTAGTACCAAAAAAGCCTCCTGAATCTACTAGGAAAATTAAAATAATTTGTAAGCTCAATTTTCTTTTTCAAACACATATCTAGTATGATGTATATGGTCCAGTTATATGCCATTGTGATACTCTTGCATGCAGGGCCAAATGGATATGTGCGACAGATTATAGGGGAATTCCGAGGTAAAAATTTGTCAGAAATACGTGGGGGGGGGGAGATAATTGTGGAGACTGACGGAAGTGGAGTTCCAAATGGAAGGTCGGCTGCCATTCTTGGTCAGCACCTTACCTGGCTTGCAGAAAACTCAACATTTGCACCATTGCATATTCCAAGACGGGACAATGAATTGTTTCTACAAAAACATGGGCAGATGATCACAGATGTGGAGGTAAAAAAATTATAGCACTGTTCAAGACTGTTCCTTTCACATTGCTAATTGTCAATTTTAATATTTGAAGGAGAAATTTAGCTACCCCAATGAGACTAGACAACTTACAAGAGACTGGATCCTATTGAATATTAACAAAAAATGGAGAGTGTATAAGTCTCGTTTGAAGAGTAAATATTTCAAGCGTGACAAGAAGTCTTTGGCTGAAATTGAAGCATGTGTTCCCAAAGGTGTTAATGAACATCAATGGGATACTCTTGTTGGGTTTTGGTGCCAGGATTCACACATGGTAATGTGTTATATTCTCATACTTAATCTGCCGTACATAATTAGTTTGATGACATTAATATTGACTAGATGTGTTGTTTTCCCAGAAATTATGCGAAAAGAACACTGAGTGTGCAAAGAAGCATAAGAATCCACATACAACCGGGAGAAAAAGCCATGCTAGGACCAGAAAAGAGATGGTCAAACTTTTTCTTTCTAAAGATGGCTCAGAAAAGTTTTGTTAGGAAGAAAACTGAACATGTTCTAACAGAAACACTAACAGACATTCTAATTTACTTTGTTGAACAGGAAATTAAGAGCAATCGAAAGGTTAGCAAGATTGAACTATGGGATGAAGCTCATAAGCAGAAGAAGGACGGTGAATACAAAAATGCGAATACAAAGATAGTGATGGTATACTTCTACTTGTGATTAAAGTAAAGGTTTTAATTTAAAACTACTTAGTATAATGAGATGTTTGTATTTATTTCAACAGGAGAAACTGGAAGAAAGAAAGAAAGATAACAATGGGAGCCTTTCATTTAGTGATTATAGAGAAGTATTTAAAAGTGTGCATGGGGAAGAGGCAAAAAAACTTCGTTGGTATTATGGTGATAAGTATTGGAGCGAAATAAAAGTATCTCAGGGACTGACTTTTGTTCAGCATCCTGAGAAAGAAGGAAACGTTCAATTTAGACTGCGGGCACTAGGAGATAATGTAGAAAATGTGACAGATGAGTTGGCTATGATCCGTTCGTTCCTGAAGCGAAAATTCCCCACAGAGGATTTGAGAAATGAATTTGTAACTGCGGGAAGTGATGAAGTTAGTATCTAAACCACACCTC
>NW_025225549.1:2761-9062 GCF_018294505.1 Triticum aestivum
TTCTGCAGAGATAAAAATATGAGTATTAATATACTATTATCCTATTCTTGTTTCAGGTTGATCTCAACAAAAAAGTTGTTGGCAGTGACCTCCCAAATGAATCACATAACGAAGCAGAAGAATATGCTCCATTGAGTGCTATGCAGGTGATGTAATAGTTTCTTCACTAATAAATATTCTACTGAGAGTGGCCTTTCAAGACCCGGGTGCCTAGACACCCTCATATCCAGACTGTCTGTGCAAAGAGCGTCGCCTAGAGATATGTGCCACGTCCAGTAATTAGCAGGTCTAGGATTTACTAAGCGCGGGGAGATAGAAATATTTAAAACGAAAATAGGCTAGACCCACACTGTTCATCATAGGCAGAATCCACCTAGCCTGTGACCGGCCAGTCTAAAACTGAATTGACATGTCAGCCTGCTATATACAGGAAATATAAACCCATTGGCCCGTTTCTTGAACAGGCGAAAAGAAATCTCGCCTTTCGAACCTGACTATATCGGCCAGTCTAAAAGTGTATATATGCTGTAGACCTTTGCATAATCTATATTCTAAACGCTTTACTACCCTCCGAAATGAAACAAGAAGGCGTTGATAATATTTTGATATGCAAACTGAAAGGGCGCTGATGTAGAGACCCTGGGCCCTGCTTTCTTCTGACCATCCTAAGTAATACGTGGCGGGATACATCTCCATGCGATACAGCGCATGCACCGTCCATTGGTTGTCGCTTCAATCTTTTTACTCTGTGTTGTCACTTCAATCTTTACCAGATTGACCTCCTATCGCGCCTACTCCCATGCACTGCCTGACCTCCTAACTGACCTACGCTTCCTGCTACAGCATAGGAGCGCCGCTGTTTGTCTGAATAAATTGGTTGATTAAATGGCCTGACACTGCAAATGCTCTGCTCCTGAATAGACGCTAGCACGAATCTTACTGTCACTAAGCGGAATAGACACCTTTTCGAGATTCTACTTCATTCTCATACTTAAACAATTGTTCATCATAAGTTGCAGGAACTACATTCTAGCGACTGAGCGAACCAAAGAGTGTTACACCGGTTTATCGTTACCACAAGAAAAAATGGTTGCTAAGGATAAATCAAGGGTGTGCAGAATTAACTTTACCGAACAAGACTAACCAGGAATTGCATCCTAGCAATTGCGCAAGAACCAAAGAGGGTTGCACCAGCTTATTTTCACCACATGAACACACAGTTGCTAAGGTGTGTGTGCACGCGTGCATAAATTTCTGTTGTGTTATCAAACAATGTCTATGTTTTCTATAAGTTTACTATCACCTAAACTGAACCTCAACTGTAGAAAGCACATGATGGTCCTGAAGCAAAGAATGGTCATGCTGAAAATAACAATGCGACCAAGCAAGGTGGTCCTGAACCAAGTGTGCAACTTCATCGCATCACTAAGCAGGTATATTATATATATCTGAATGACAATGGTTAGAATAGTTAGTTGGTCTAATTCCATGTGCAATCATCCCTTTCTGCTTAAAGTGAAATCTTCCATGTGTTGTGATAATGAATGCTTCATTTCTTGAAAAAATAGGATAAAATGAAAGTTTTTTTGTTTTCGTTGAACCCGAGAAGCAAAGATAAATTTGTGGCCGAAGGAACTTTAGTGAGTAGAGATAAAACATACGTGGTTGGAGGAAACATGCTTGGAGAGCAATATGTAGCGGTTTCTGTTTGTGCTGTTTCCAAAATTTGAAAATCAGACACTGGTTAGACCATATGGACAATTGCAAATAGTAAGGGATGCTATTGGTCATGTTATTGCATGGCCTCTATCACATGTAAGTACACTTCCATGCAATCATCATATGCTCCAATGTGCGTGCTTAAGGCTTTATATTTAGGAAGATTCTGTGTGTTTTTTAGGTAAAAAACCAAAATTAACCACTCCTGCACAACCTCAAAACAAGCCACCAAACGCTGGTATGGAACATCATCAAAGTAAATTTGTTCTCACACTATTCTTCAAGCTATGTTCTAAAATTTTCTCTGTTATCTTTCTTTTTCAGGGTAGCTCAAGATTTAGAAAAGGAGTGCATTGCAGGAGCCATGAGCAACTATAGAAGAATTAGTATTTAGATGGACAAATATTATGTATTATATAAAGATTTTATCTTTAGAGGAAAACTTAGTTCTACTTTGTATGATCTCTTCTTAATTATTTGCATATTTTATATGAAGATCTGATTTGATTCAGTTGTGAACCAAAAGTGTTTGTTCCTACTAAATGAAATTGTGCTAATGGGATTGTTGTGGATACAATTGGCGATATGGGTGGATCCCTTCATATAATGATATTGATTGCTTATGAATGTGATTGGTGATATGGTGGATGCTTTTATATAACAATATTTGTTGATCATTCTGCACAAGCATATGGCATGATAAAGTTACTGGATTTGAAATGGCGAAGTACAAATTTGGAATGAATCAAATATTATTTAAAATAAAATATTATGTGGTTAAAAAAACCTTTTGTATATTTAGAGATGAATATAACGTCTGTACATAGCGTGCATAGGAATGGGCCTAGGACCTATGGCGATTTAAATGGCCCTGTTAGTAGAGACGTACGAGCACATGTAGCACAACGACTCTACATGTCTAGAGACGCTTTTGAACGTCCAAATATAGCGTGTCATAACTAGAGACGCCTTAGGACGTCCCAATATAGCGTCTCATGCCATGTACAGACGCTTAGCCAGCGTGTCTATATGTTTTGAGACGGTCCGTGAGGAGACACTCCAAAGACGCTTTACTAAGTCGATTCTATGGTTGCCTAGAGATGAAATAACACGTCTCTAGGTATGGAATATGACGTCTCTACAGGTAGTTTTTGTTGTAGTGAAACTAACAAACACAAAGAACACAAGACAAATATGCTTGAAACTAACGATGAAATTGGTGACCCAAAGAGTAACCTCTAAACCTCTTTAGTTCAATCAAATAAACAAGTATTCAAAATCACATCATTTTTAGAAAACCAGTTAATTTGTTTGAACAAAAGAGGGTTTGAGAATGTTAGGGTCACAAATTTGCGCCTCCAAGCTGGCCAAAATATGAATATTTACATTTCCCTTCTTGGAACAAAGGAAACTAGAGCTAAAATACAAAGACATTAGTTTTGCAAAAGAAAAATTAATCCCATCAAGAAGCAGCTCCAACACGAACAAATTAAACGTCACAATTCACCAGCTAACAACTCCATAAAATGTACAGCTACATAATCACTTGTAAACTTGTAAATGGCCGAGAAGATGTACTGCCGCAAAAACCTAATACTCAACTAGTTACTCGGAAGTTTCTTGACAACCTTCAGCGCGGAAACTGTGGAGTTTAGAAAGTTGCCACAAGCCCACAATGTGTGATTATGCGTGCGTGCGCGTTGATCGATTATACCTGACATTTTTTAGGTCTAGTCGACGGTGCGGATGCATACGTACATGCAGCCCTGGCCCTTGTTGACTTGTTGCAAATTGTTTTGGGCTTGACACTAAGAGCTTAGCCATATGCTCTGCTAATGGCCGGTAATTAAGCCTAATATCAATACTAGCCCCCACTTGAACTTGTTGGGGGTAGCCGATCCATGGGGGGGCACGAGACCGGTCCACGGTCACTTGAAACTCTTCATACTAGGGCAGATATGGGTTTCCTGTTTGAGAGTCCCCTAAGCAATGCATGACGCAAACTTGGAGCTGAAGCGGAAGCTAACAATATAGGGCATTTCTAACTTAGTTTGCTAGTAATTAAAAATGCACGGTTCAACTTTTTTCAACACTTTCTGCTTCCTTCTACTGAAATGATCAAGCTCGAAAGAGTATAAAGCAACAAACAAAAGGAATCGAAGACAAATATGGCTTCAAACTAGTGATGCAAAATTGGTAACCCATAGATTACCTCTATACACTCTTTAGTTCAATCAAATAAACTAGTTTTTCACAATCGCATCACTTTAGAAAACCAGCTCATTTGTTTGAACAAAAAGGATTTGAGAATGTTAGGATCGCCAAATTGCGCCTCTACTTGGAAAGTGATGATAGATTACCTATCGTTAGTAGTAGCCTAGTGCCACCAAGGTGGCCCAGATATTAATATTTGCAATTTTTACCCTTCTTGGCGCAAAGGAAACTAGAGCTAAAATACAAACACATTGCTTTTGCAAAGAAAAGTTAATCCCGTCAAGAAGCATCTCCAACACGAATAAATTAACGTCACAATTCACCATCGAACAACACCATAACATGTACAACTATATCCACTTGTAAACTTGTACATGGCCGAGAAGATATACAACCGCAAATACGTAATACTCAACTAGTTACTCGGATGCTTCCCCACAACTCTCCAGATTCTATACAAGATGGGAAAGAGAACACCTTGTTCCTCTCTACCAAGGTATGCCATTACATGCACGTTATACCAAAGGCAAAACCTCCACAATCCATCCATGTTCCACTAGAATTTTGACGGCAATGCTTATGAAGAGTTAGCGTCGACGTTAGTGCACTTCGGTGCCTGTTGACATCAGCAGGACTTCGACACCATCCAAATGCTCGAGATCAAGTGATGGCGTCTCGAGGGCATCGTTTCTTGAGATGATTATGTTCGGTGGGGTTGTGGGTTGTGGGAGGTGTGTATTGTAGCCGCCACTTCGTTGTCTCTCGGCACCTGTCTGGCCAGGATCAATATTACTCTTTTTCTATTTGTTTTTTATTTTCCTACGCCCTGAGCATAACGTTGGTCTTGTATGACTTTACTCTTTGTGTGTGTGTGTGTGTGTGTGTGTGTGTGTGTGTGTGTGTGTGTGTGTTGGTGTTGGATCTATGTATCTTAATAGTACAGAGGTTGGGTGTGTACTCATTGTGTTTGTATCACCTTGATGCTTAATTACGAGTTAATAAAGAACGGCTTTTATCATGAAAAAGTCTATCAGTGGATCATCTATGTATGCCGACGTTTCCAAAATGCAACATTTCATTTCAAGATTATTCAAATTACCTCTACTTTTCTCGGTTATTGTTTTGATTTATGTAACATGATCGGTGCATCTGTCACAAAAAAAGGAAGGAAACATCACCGGTGCATCACTATAAATTCAGCCTAAGTAAGTTGGGTCGATAATTGGATGTAGAATCTCACCATCAAGATTCAAATCCTCACAACTAGCAGTGCACAACCAGCTGGTTCCCACTTCAAACCACGACATGAGTCGTGCCTTAAACATTATATTTCATGATATGAACTATTTTGCATTCATTCTCGTATTAACTCCCTGATGTCAACGGTTATGTTTAACCATGCTAGATGAGTGGTTCTTGGCAGATAAGAAGAGATGAATGGCCAGTCTTTGTATAGACCTTACTAGACGAGTGGCTCCCGGTAGCATTGCACTAATTGTATCACAACTCTAGTAATTATAATATACTAAGGCTTTTTAACATGCTTTATTTTTGTGGTTCTTACTCATTTTCATGTATATGCACATGTCCCCATGTTCTCTTCAATAAGCAATACAACTATAGCACCAACTACCACCATATGTGCCCAAAAAAACTACCACCATTTGGTTACTTAATATTGAATCTTCGTGAAACATCTATAAATACTTGATGCCTTCTCCCTTCATGCTTTATATCACAATCAAAATATAGACGTCTAAAATGCCGACAAAGTAGCACTGTGCTCGCCATATTATGTTTTTGGGCAATATAAAATGTTTCCATATTTGTGTACGTGTGTTTTCAGATTTTTATTTGTGTTGGAATGAGCATGTGAGGTATTGGGAATTCGATATCCGGCTGGACCAAGCTCAACTGTGGACCGCCTACTATTATGCATAAAAGGATAATCTGGTGATGCGCTGGACGAGATCAGTCTGCGATCGGTTGAAACTGAATGTGGACGGGGCTTTTTGCTACTCTTCCTACTAGGGCAGATGTGGGTTTATCTCTCAAGAGGCGCGTGCTCACTGAGCAGTGCATCTAGCGAACTTCAAGCTGAAGCGGAAGCTGGCCTTCACATCTGTATGCAAGCAGCAGCAATGTAGGGCATTTCTAGCGTAATTTGCTGAGAATGAAAGAGCTTGTCAATACTTATTCGTTTTGTTCTACGGAGACGAAGCAGAAAGCAAAAAACACAAAGAACACATGACAATATAAACTAGTGGTGCAAATCTTTAGTTTAAACAACCTAATTTTTCAATCACATCACTTTTAGAAAACCAGTTCATTAGTTTGAACAAAAGAGGGTCTTTGAATGTTAGGTTCA
>NW_025225549.1:9320-25010 GCF_018294505.1 Triticum aestivum
GATAAGAGGAAACCTCCAAGTAGCCTAGTTTCATTTGAGCTCGAGCTGAGAAACTCCGTGTCCTTTTAGCATGCTTTATTTTTGTGGTTCTTACTCACTTTCATGTATATGTACACGTTCCCATGTTAGCATCAATAAGCTATACAAGTATAGCACCAACTACCGCCATATGGAGTGATTCTCCACCAGACATGTATAACTACTTGATCCCTTCTCCCTTCTTCATATCACAGCCAAAACATAGACATCTAAAAAGCCGAGGAAGTAGCACTGTGCTCGCCATTTTAAGTTTTGGGGCAATGCAAAATGTTTCCATATTTGTGTACGTGTTTTCAGACTTATTTTTTTGCGTTGAAATGAGCATGTGAGGTATTGGGAATTCGATTTTCGGCTGGATAGAGCTCCACCATAGACCACCTACTATATGCACAACAAGATAGTATCATGATGCGATGGGCAAGACCGATCAACAATGAGTTGAAACTGAATGTGGATGGGGCTTTTCACTTCATACTATGGCAGATGTGGGTTTCTCGGTAAAGAGGCCCCTGAGCAGTGCATCTAGCTAACTTGGAGCTGAAGCAGAAGCTAGCAATGTAGGCCTTTTTCAAGACTTGTTGAAACGACGAAGCTTACAGGAGTTACAAAGCTAAATACAAGGAAGACAAGACAAATATTGCTTGAAACTAGTGATGCTCATTGGTAAATCATAAAGTACCCTCTAACCATCATTAGTTCAATCAAATAAACTAGTTTTTCAAAATCACATCACTTTTGGAAAACCACTTCATTTGTTTGAACAAAAGGGGGTTTGTTTGAGAATGTTAGGCTCGCCATTAGACAAGAACTCCGAGCTACTAGTAGCCTTAGGTACCACCAAGGTGGCACAAAGGTAAACTACAACTATAATACAAAGACATTGGTTTTGCAAAGAAAGTTAAACCCATCAAGTAGCAGCTCCAACAGAAACAAATTAAACAGTCACAATTCACCAAGCTAACAACTCCGTAACATGTACAGCTATATATCCACCTGTAAACTTTTACATGGCCGAAAAGATATACAGCGGCAAACCCTAATACTCAACTAGTTACTCGGAAGTTTCCCGAAAACTCTCCAGATTCTATACAAGACAGGAAAGAGAACACCTTGCTCCTCTTTACCAAGGCATGACATTAAATGCACGCTGTACCAACAGAAAAACCTTCACAGTCCATCCATGTTCCACCAGAAGTGATGGCAAATGCTTAAGAAGAATCAGCGTCCGCGTCAGCGCACTTCGCCGCCTGTTGGCATCGGCAGGGCTTGGACGCCATCCGCACCCGGTTCTCTGAGATCAAGCAGAAAATGTTAGGAATCTGAAAAGAAATCCACATCTTGCGATACATCAGTCTGACCGTCTGCTTACCTCCTGTGATAATTAACTTCTCAACTCGTGCAACGATATGCTTCCCATATGTGTAGTTCTTCAGTTCGTTCAAGTGCACCTTGATGCTTGACAGGATCATCTCAAGGTGTTTGTCATCACAGGTCTGAAGGACTTTCTGTACGACGTAGTTGCCAAACTGATCCTTCATCAGTGTCTGCATAACAAATGGGCAAAGTCAGAATGAAGTGCACTCAAATCACTAAAGAATTGGTGTGCATCATGAAAAAAATTGCACAGCTAATAATAGAACACAGTAACAAGTTAGAACCAAGGTTTGTCTGATAACCAATGACCCAGAAGTCAAGCACACACTAAACCTGCAAGGCTTTTGCAGACACTATCAACTCATGTATTGTCTAGCCATACAAAAATAACAACACATTTTGGGGCTTCGAGAAATGACCGCACCAATCAAAAAGTTGGCAAAGATACTCAGATATTTGTAGCAGTGAAGATACTCTGTGGTCTATCAGTAATAGGCTAGGTTTGTATGGAAAATATGTTTGCATATAACAAAAAAAAATGTAAATATGATCTTGGGAACACATGCTGTGGGCGATTGGTTTTGCACGGGTCAGTGTTGATGACTAATAACCAAATCTGGCAAACTTTACTCAGTATCACCTCCCAAACATCGTGCTGTTCAGAGGGGGTTGCTGTAAATCTGTTGACTACAAGGCAGTTTTGGTATTCATGCAAGGGAGACGTGCTTAATGCCACGTATCCCTGTGTATTTCCAAAGGAAATGTGGTTTTCAAGATCAGAATAGTTTGATTAGAAAACATGCAGTGATGCACAGTGTCTTAGTGAACTGGGACAAACCTGAAATGTTTGACCACAAGAAAATATCTCCCTTATAAGGACATCACGTTCTTCAGGAGTTCCGTAGGTCAAACACTTTTCAATGACATTAGATGCATATTTCTGCTGGCTCAAGATAACCACTTGTCCTGTGAGCTTCTGAATAATTGACGACCGCTCCTCTGGCTTCCCATGTTGCAAGACATGCTGTAGAGTAAAGGTTCATCAATAAGTACCTAACGTCAACCCTAGATGGAAAGCAGCAATAAAATGGACTGAGCAAATACAAATGTATCAAATGACATGGAACTTTTACATGCTTCAGTTCTCAAATGGTTTATTACTGAACAGATTACATGGCCAGACAATTAGATAAGGACTGCATATTGCTAACATAACTTGCTTTGGAGCACCAGCATTGGAAAGTTGGAATGATTATTAAAACCCCTCTATAAAGGTATACTATGTTTATTTTTAAATGATACTTCAAAATCCTCATGGACAGATATTATCAAATTAGATAATATGGTATATACAGAAGTATTAAGTTTGATATTGCTAGATTCATCATGGACTATTACTTCTGCAATGCATAACTACGTTTATGTGAGACAACATGTTCTATATGGTCAAAGTGCAGTCATGTCCTAAAAGACTTGCATTTTCAGTCAGAAGTACATCGTTAGATTTATCATAGTTAAAAAAGGCACACCTAGGCTCTAAGCCACAGTAAAACGCATTGTGCTTAATGTGCGCAGAATTGCGCTCAGGCGTTCGCTTTGTCAGAAAAGCATAACACGGTGGCAAAACATAAAATTAAAGCCTAGCTCTTTTTTTAACTTCTGCAATTTATATAATAAAATGTACACATGTAATGTACAAGACTTTATTAAAAATAGACTAACATTTTAATATTCAAAAACATGCGGAAACTAGGTTGTTAACTAATCAAGTCATGTTCAAGTCTTGCTAAAAAAATGTGTATTATTTATCCAAGTATTCCTAAAACGAGCTGGTCTTTTAATTGAAAAGGAAATTCACTGCACATAAGTGCAAAATTATTTGTTATTGGATCAAATAGATTTTACAAACTTCAATATGAAAGAGACCTGCAACTGGCAGCTAGTTAAGGAAATGCATCCTACTGTCAGTTCACATGATAAATGCAACACAACCTTTCTAGTTAGGATGTTACTCAGAAGTCAGAATTCAATAGAAACAAATTATTTTGTCAGCAACATATGCAGATTATTTGGCTGGACCAGTGGCTTAGGGCTGTACAATGTATAAAAATAATACAAGTCAACACAGAAATAGAAAACTATTCCAGTATATACAATACGTATACAGAGTGTACTGACAAACCTGAACAACGTAGTTCCCATATTTATCTTCAGTCAAAGAAAAAGCATGCTGCACAATTTCATTCATCACAGCACTTTGAGTCGCCGGTTTACGGCAATGCTCCAAAACTCTCTGCAAATACATATTACAATCTTCTTCTTAGTTCAAAAGGGATTAATCTAACACTTCAAAACGAAAAAGAATGTGCAATTTTCGTACCTGAATAACTCTACAGCCATATTGGTGAGTACAAAGCTTAAAAATTTGTGATAGTATAGGCTCTAAAACAAATGGAATGCGATCTTCAGGAACACACTCAATGCACTTCTGGATTACATGGTTCCCATTCTGATCACCGATACAATCCAGAACAGAATCCATGAGCTCATAAACTATAGCAATCTTTGTGTCCATATCAACTACCTCAATAACCTGTCAATACTGAATATTAGAATTTTATAATTTAAAGCATGCTAAAGATATATAAAACTCCATTGCAAATGTGCCATGTCAATCAAAACCCCAATGGATGAGAGCTACAATTCAAAGCAACAACTCTTAGAAGTGAAGAACAGGTTCTCCAAAATGAGTAGAAAGGGAGCATGCTGACATCTATACAAGCCAATAATGATTTACTACATCAAAAGGAGTAAAACTCGACAATGCAGCCCTATCTCTGAACCTAACCTTTGTTTGGTATGGGTATGACAAATCAATGAGTTGGTCATCACAATGTCAAATGCCATTGGAAGACAAGAAATCAGGTCATCACATAACAACAAATGGATGGCCTCGTGAACAACCAAGACATCCTTGAATGGCTGTCAAGTTACTACTAGCAGGCTCAGAAGTCAAGTAAACTGAAGATTGACCTTCTGGAGGTCTAAGTATGGCTGTGCTGTCAAGTTACTACTAGCAGCAACATGGAAGTACCAGAATTTGGTGGATTATCTCATGTAAAAACAGCTGGAGCATCCGTAACAAGGTCAGGGCACAAACTAAATCAAAAGATAAATGCATTTTTGTGAAATATGCAGTACCACATAATTTTGTCACAAAAAATGGCTAAATAACTCACAAACTGCTCACTAACTACCCATTCCTACACTGAATTTTGATTACTAAAAAATCATAAAAATTCTTTAATGCTGAATTTTTTATGGGTTGCATTTTTAGGACATTTACAGAAAAACAGAAGGAACAAATTTTGCATGACACTTGACACTGTAACAGAAACAAATCATTAACATTAAACTGACCTTTTGAACAACTCTGCAACCATACATCTGACCGCTTAGAGCCTTAATATGGCCATTGAGTTTATCTGCTAACTGTTTCAGCTGGCTCTCCGTAGCAAACTCAAAGAACTGTGAACAGTGGATCACAAACATCAGTATATCCCAATAAACAAATAATCATCAAATTACCAGGACCTGTTGATGTACCTTCTGGATCACATAATTACCAAACACATCGGTTGTTAGAGCAATAACATTGGCCAGTATCTCTGGAAAGATCTTTTCCCTATCCTCAGCAGATGCTTCTTCTAGTTTCTGTTGAATAAACCGACTGCCATGTTGATCCACACTGCATTAAGATGAAAATGAGATGACTTATATAGAAATATATTGAACTAAAAAGCAGACTGCGGAATAAAATAACAATATACCTGACATTCATGACATGGCCAACTGCATCAAGTAGCTCCAAGGTTTCTTCACTGTTTCTATCAATAGAATCTATGCAGTGTTCTACAGCATTATCTTGATTGCTCTGTAGGCCCATATTCCTACCAGCTGACCTTCTATTAACAGAGAAGAGCCGTGATTGCTGGTCACCGTGACATGGAATGCTCCCCAAATTAGGATGAAAGTTAGGCCCTAATCTTTGCGCCCTTGAAGAGGGGAAACAAGGCTCATCATGATAGAGCCTATTACCACCATAAGAGAGACCAGATTTTGGTACATAACTACTTTCATTCTGCAGACACTGCCGGGCAAACTGATCCTCAAGGTATGCCCTACGATTCCTAGCCAGATCCAAGTCTGTAATGGTGTTGTTTCTACTGCTCAAGGGGTTTATCATATTTGTTGTAGCTGCATCACGGAGATAATTGGCCTCCCCACGCAAATTGCCTGACTGCATCAAAGTTAGCCTTTCAGCAAAAGACAGTTGATCAACATTATCCATGTGATGGTGATTCATCCTTGGGACATTGGGGGCATCAATTGAACTGTTCTGCCTACGTAAACAATTTCGACGTGTCGGGCGAAAATCCATGTGCTTGGACCTAGGTGAGTGAAAAGCATTACCCGCTGAAGGAAGCCGGCTATCATCAGCCATATTAGAGTTGAAATATCTGCGATGCATAAGCATTTCATCCAGCAGCTCTTTCTCATGACTCCTTTCATCAAATGATGCCCTATTAGACAGCCTCAATCCAGAGAAAGTATCTGAAAGATCAGAATCTGAGAGATAAGTAGAATCAAAGTCCCTTCTACCAAAAGTGTTGATCTTTCCCATGTCTGGCATGAAGTGATTCTGATGGCCATAAAATTCAGCATCATGGTCTGCCAATGTTGAACCCATATCAAATGTGGAGTGGTTTGGTGTTGCGCCAACACCGCGAACTATGCTTGGTCTAAATGGCTGCCCATCAAACCCTCTGGTACCATTAAGCTGGGGGCCTCCGACACCTTTAGATAGTAATGCAGAGTTACCATAATGGTCCTGAAACAAAGAACACAAAACTTTATTAAGTGATGTATCAATTATGAACATGAACAGCAAAACTACATACACCTGAAATTGGTGTCTTTATATGAGATGCATTTAGTAAATCAGGATAGATGCCAAAGCTTTTGCTGATGATATTTGCACACACCAGTTACACAATCACATAAGAACAAATACCAAAAGTTAAACCACAAAAAAAGGAAGTTATGAGGACCCAAGCGCAATGAGCTCACAACATATTCCATGACAGAGTACCACAAGTCCATTGCCTAAACTTGTGTAGTTGCATGGGTTAGCACGGGTGATTTAGTACAAAACAAGGGATAATTCGAATATAGATGTAACAGGGAAGAAGTGATAGGTAGAGTTGTGCCTTTGATTTGCAGAGCATGAACCAACTGCAAACCCTACCATATTTCTCTTTTCTTCACCCAAACCAGCTACCTTCCTCTCAACCTCTCCTTTTCCAGAGAGAAAAGAGAGGAAGGACTGCGAGTCATTGGGCACAGTACCAGAGGGAAGATAACAACTGCATTGGTTAAATTTTCTGCCAACCTTGATGGAGTTTAAGAAAAATACTGAAGAGAAATTTACCAAATTAAACTATCAAAAAAGTAAATGAAAAAGGGTGACATATTTGTGCAATTAATAACTGACCAAAAATCCAAAACCTTGCTTGACACATATAAGCTTGATGATATTTACCACTCATTACATCACATAGAACGCACTAAGTCATACTGAAACAAAGCAGTCAACACAGGCAGCAGGTTATTAATACCAATGTTAAACAACTCAGGCTATATTAGGCTAAAGCCAAATGGTCTTACCACATTGAAACGGAAAATAATCATCAAACTAAACAAGAGAAACAGGGCATCTAGTAAAGCAGACGCCACGCTTCCCCACAATCCAACTCATCACGGTGAACAGACAGATAAATCGCACCTCAAGTGATTGCCAAGCAGATAACTAACAATGGTTACAACTACAGGCTAGGCAAAATTTTGACAAAAGATGTTCCAGCTGAATACTTGCAGCTCGAATATACTCATTAAAAACGAGCCGCGTCCACTAATTCTGCAATAGGTTCCAATGTGATGACATTGACCAGAAACAAGACTGCACAAAGACATATGGGCGTCAAATCAATCAGTAAAACCATAGACCAGATATGGATAGAAAAGATAACGATGCTTCCAGCCAGTCATCAGCACCCAACAATTGATCAAGTGACCACCAACAGGAACCAAAACAGTGGTGCTTGCCTACATCTGCAACATTAGAACCGATACAGGACAAAAACAATGAAAAGAATCAGGCTTTTGCCAACTTTGTTACACAAAGAGAGCTGAACCATCCAATCTGAAACTCCGTCCACCAAAAAGCGGAGCATAATGTCCTCAATCGGAAACAATCTATGCCGTAACCCTCGCTCGCCAGCATCCGCTCAATTGGACTACCAATCTAGCAACCTTCTTTTCGCGAGATAAAACAAAGTTAACAAATTTACAGCCACCCTCGCAACCTATGCCAACTAATTTTTGCGGTGCACAGATCGAAAAGAAATCCGACGGGAAACCCCTGCTACAGCACATCGATAGATGATAGGTAGATCCAATCTACAGCACGCACGGCACGGCACGACTCCATTAACCAGCAACGGAAAAGCACGGAACAGGACAGGATTGAAGCATACAGGACCAATCAAGAAACGGCGCCGCCGGCCTTCTTTATACCTGGTCGATGACCCCGCGGCGCCGGCTGACCTCGTCGAGCCTGGCGCCGAGCCCGCCGGCCCCGGAGAAGAACGAATCCCCGCCGCCGCCGCCGCCCATCCCACCTCCTCCGCCGCCAAGAACCCCCTCCGCCCCCAGCAGCGCGCCGTCCATGGTCGGCGGGGCGCTGCCGCTGCGCAGCGGGTCCCAGCCCCACCCGGCGTCCTCCTCCCCGCCGTGCCCGAACGCGCGTCCGGCGCCGCCGAACGCGCCGCCGCCCATCCCCCCGTCGCCGAACGGGCCTCCCCCCATCCCGCCGCCGTCCCCGAACGGCGCCATCCCGGAAAGCTCCTCCCCCCAGGCCCGTCCGGCGTCCGAAGGAAATGGCTTTGGGTGGCGGCGGCGGCGGCGGCGGCGGTGTCGCTAGGGTTAGGGGTTTAAGCGGGGGCGCGGGACGGGGAGGGAACGGAAAATTTTCGGGGAGCGGCGGTGCGGTGGGGTGGCAGGGCAGGGAATGGGGCCCCGGCCCTGGGGTGGCGTATATATAGGCGCGGGCGGGCGCAGGTCAAAGGGGCTGGGCGGATGGATAGCGACGGCGAGCCGGGGACGGGACAAAACGGCGCGGCCGTTACTGGCGCGTGCTGGGCCGGTGGGCGCGGGTCGCCGGAGCCGCGGCGGGGCCGGCCCCGGCTGTCAGTGGAGGAGTAGGGATGGATAGATATGTGGTCGTCACGGAAGGATATGGAGTGTGCGGGACTGCGCGGCGCCGTTTCTGCTTTTTCTTTTTTTAATAATAATAATAATATAATAATAATAACACTGTACAGAGGCCAGCATTCGAGCGCATCGCCGGAAATCCTGAAATAAATCCAGAATAAATGCGAGCGCCAGGAATTGGACCCTGATGGACTGTGGATATCACTGTCCACCTGACCATCCAACCATGTGGAAAGGGAATGGGGAGATCGGGTCCGTGTGTGCGTGGCCCGGGTTGGGGTGGGCCTCAGCTACGATGGTCACCGTCGAAGCTGCCATTCGTCTGTCTGTGTTTTTCAAAGACCTGCTCGCTGAGATCTTGTCGGTCCTGGTAAGAAATCAGTCAACGAGTGCCTTTCAATGAGATGGATGTCGGTTAAGTCAAGCAGATGCCTTTCAAGGAGATCCATGTCGCCCGTCTTTCTTAATAACAAAGAAAATGATATGTTGTATTCGTGCTCTTTGATGTCGGGTCGGGTAACGAAGAATGTCGTTTTGTTTTAAATATGGCGGCGCCCTCACGTTAGGGATTTGTTGACGTTGGTGTTCCGTTAGCGTCTGGTCCGGTCCAGACATCCGTTTGTCTCCCCTCACGTACTCCTTGGAGCGACGGATTTCACGTGCATGTGCCATGCAGCGTATACATCACTCACGCACCGAACGTTACGTTGCGTCTGCATGTCCCATGCACGTATACGTCTCACGCGCATCGCGACGCCTTGGGAGTGCCTGGTGTGTGTCTCGAAGCGGGTAAGGGGGACAGTTGCGCCTAAAAAGGCATGCATTCTTTAATCATTCATGCACGCCCAGGGAATCGGATGACGATGGCTACAAACTTGGTAGTTTTGTCAGGTTCTTCTGATCGAGCGGCTATGGATTGGTAACTGATATTAGTGGGTTTATCTATCATGGCTTTCAAAGGAGGACGGAATTAGGGGGCAAGAACTTCGTGTCATGCAAATATTGGTTATGGTGCCTACCATAATGGTTGACTTGGGTCGAGCCGGTGCTAGGATCTAGGAGGGTTCATGTGATGGCTGATCCGATCGGGCTCTGATGGTGACCACTGAAGTTGCCTTTCGTTCACTTGTGTGTTTCAAAAACCTGGATAGAAATCAGTCAACAAATACCTTTCAAGGAGATCCATGTCTTTCATCTTTCTTAACAAAGAAAATGGTATGTTATGTTTGTCTTGTTTGATGTCGAGGTCAAGGTTATCTTCACCGGAGGGTCGCAGGAATCCATTTGTTTTAAATAGGTCGGTGCCCTCATCTTAGGCTTGTCGGCGGTGGTGTTCCGTTAGCTGTTGGTCCAGTCTAGGCGTCAGTTTATCTCCCCTCACGTACTCCTTGGAGCGACGGATTTCACGTGCATGATCCATGCAACGTATACGTCACTCACGCACCAAACGTTACACTGTGTCTGCATGTCCCATGCACATATACATCGCGCGCGTAAGTGGGAACGGTTACGCCTAAAAAGGGACGCCTTCTTTAATTATTGATGGATGCCTCCAGAATTAGATGACGACAACTGCAAAATCAGTACTTTTGTCCAGTTCTTCCTCCCGAACGGTTATGGATTGGTAACTGGCGGTAGTTGGGTTACCTATCATAGCTTTTGCAGGAGAACAAAATTAGGGGACAAGAACGCGCGTTGTGTGATGCGAATATTGGTCATAGTGCATACCGTGATGGTTGACTTGGATGGAACTGATGCTATGATCTAGGAGGGTTCCTGTGATGGCTGATCCGATTGGGCTCCGATGGTGACCACTGAAGTTGCCATTTGTTCGCTTGTGTGTTTCAAAGACCTGGATAGAAATCAGTCATCAAGTACCTTTCAAGGAGATCCATGTCTTTCCTATTTCTTAACAGAGAAAATGGTATGTTGTATTTGTGTTGTTTGATGTCAAGGTGACGGTTATCTTCGACAGAGGCTCGCGGGAATCCATTTTGTTAAATATGTCGGTGCCCTCACGTTAGGCTTGTCAGCGGTGATGTTCCGTTAGCTTCCATCGACAGGATCATCTCGGCCTTACGCACCACCGCAGGAGCATTGGCGCCCCCGCTCCCGCCTCCACCTCCTGAGCCAGACTAGTTAGACTATGATCCTTATTTTGGGGTTGTTTGGCTGTGCCCCCAGCGCTCCGTTCTATGTTGTACTTCTGTTATGCCCTTGTGGTAACTTATTTTCGTTTCCTTGGCTGCACCTTTTGTTCGCCGCGATTGTCGGATATTGTTGTGGTGGTTGCTTTATAATCTAAAGCGGGGGGAAACCCTATTTCGTGAGTATGTTCCATTAGCTTCTGGTCCAATCTAGACGTCCGTTTATCTCCCCTCACGTACTCCTTGGAGCGAAGGATTTCACGTGCATGATCCATGCATCGTATACATCACTCGCACACTGAACGTTACATTGCATCTGCATGTCCCATGCACGTATATGCCGCGCGCGTAAGTGGGGACAGTTAGGCCTAAAAAGGGATGCCTTCTTTTATTATTGATGCACGCCTGGGGAATCAGATGACGACAACTACATAATGAGTACTTTTGTCAGGTTCTTCCTCCCGAACGGTTATGGATTGGTAACTGGCGGTGGCTGGGTTACCTATCATAGCTTCCGTAGGAGAACAAAATTAGGGCACAAGAACATTGTGTGGTGCGAATATTGGTTATTGTGCATACCATAATGGTTGAGTTAGGTGGAGACGGTGTCAAGATCTAGGAGGGTTTGTGTGATGGTGGGTGGCATGGCATGAGTTGCCAGTACAAAAAACGTTGGCCATCATCACAAATAGTATGGTGGTGGTGGTGTACTGGGGAGTGTGTGTGTGTCACAAATGCGCTATTTCGGAAATGGAAAGGATGGGGTTTGCTTTTGTTTTCAAAGGCCTGGCTGGTGAGACCTTCTTGGCCTTGGCTAAAAAAACACAACAATTACCTTCAAAGAGAAGATCCCAAAGATTGCAATTGAGTGTACCTTTTCACTAGCATAGAAATGCTTATAGGCAATCTACGTCAATGATGCGCCTTCAAAAGGACACACCACTGGTATTTGCCCAAATATCGGTTACGTGCCAGAGCGAGCACATACCATCAATAACAAATTGCTAGTGACGTGGCGAGAAGTACAAACGCCACCAATTCATGGACCCAGTAGCCTAACCCTCGTGTAATTTACCAGTGGCACAATACCTTAAGCAGCAGGTAGTAAAACCAAAGCTGCCTCGGTGTGGTGAGATCTTCTTGGCCTTGGATATAGAAATCAGTGAACAAGTGCCTTTCAAGGAGATAGACACCAATCAACAAGTACCTTTCAGGGAGATGCATGCCGTTCGTCTTTCTGAATAACAAAGAAAATGGTATGGTGTATCTGTGTTGTTTGACGTCGAGGTCAGGGTTATCTTCCCCACGGACGGCTCACGGCGAGATCCATGTCCTCACAGCTGGAAATGCCGTTTGTAATAAATATGGCGGCACCTTCACGTTAGGGTTTGTTGAAGGTGGCGTTCCGTTAGCTTCTACTTCGGTCTGGACGTCTGTTTGCCTCCCTCTACGTACTCCTTGCAGCGACGGATTTCATGTGCATGCTCCATGCAGCGAATACGTCACTCGGGTACTGAACGTTATGTAACGTCTGCATGTCCCATGCATGTATACGTCTCACGCCTATCGCGACACCTCAGAGTATCTGGTGTGTGTCTCCACACACGTAAGGGGGGCAGTTACGCCTAAAAGGGCATGTCTTCTTTCATTATGATGCATGCCTGGGGAATCTGATGACGACGGCTGCAAACTTGGTAGTTTTGTCGGGTTCTTCCGCTCGAGTAGTTATGGATTAGTAACCGATATTAGTGGGTTTATCTATCGTGGCTTTCGGAGGAGAATGGAATTAAGGGACAAGACCATCGTGTCATGCAGATATTGGTATGGTGCCTACCATAATGGTTGACTTGGGTGGACCGATGCTTAGGATATAGGAGAGTCCCCGTGATGGCTGATCTGATCGGGCTCTGATGGTGATCGATAATGCTGACGTTCGTTTGCTTGTCTTTTCAAAGAACTGGATAGAAATCAGTCAACAAGTACCTTTCAAGAAGATCCATGTCTTTCGTCTTTCTTAACAAAGAAAATCGTATGTTGTACTTGTGTTGTTTGATGTCAAGGTCAGGGTTATCTTCACTAGAGGCTCGTGGGAATCCATTTTTTTTAAATATGCGGGTGCCCTCATGTTAGGCTTGACGGCGGCGGTGTTCCGTGAGCTTCTGGTCCAGTCTAGACGTCGGTTTATCTCCCCTCACGTACTCCTTGGAGCGACGGATTTCACGTGCATGATCTATGCAGCGTATACATCACTCGAGCATCGAACGTTACATTTCATCTGCATGTCCCATGCACGTATACGTCGCACGTGTAAGTGGGGGCAGTTACGCCTAAAAGGGACGCCTTCTTTAATTGTTGATGCACGCCTGGGGAATCAGATGACGACAACTACAAAATGAGTACTTTTGTCAGGTTCTTCCTCCCAAACGGTTATGGATTGGTTGTTGGGTTACCTATCATTGCTTCCACAGGAGAACAAAATTAGGGGACAAGAACGTTGTGGGATGCGAATATTGGTTATGGTGCATACCATAATGGTTGAGTTGGGTGGAGACGGTGTCAAGATCTAGGAGGCTTCCTATGATGGTGGTGGTGTACTGGGGAGTGTGTGCTATTTCGAAAACGGAAAGGGCAAGCACTAGTAGAAAACAGGGCTTAGGTCACAGGGCAGTTTTCACATTAGCCCCCGTTCAGTCACGAACCGGGACTAATGTGAGCATTGGTCCCGGTTCGTGAGGCCAGGGGGCCGGCCGGGGCCTCGTGGGCATTGGTCCCGGTTCGTATGGACCCTTTGGTCCCGGTTGGTGGTACAAACCGGGACCAATGGGCCACGCTCCTGGCCCACCACCCTTTAGTCCCGGTTCATACCACAAACCGGGACTAAAGGGCTGGTCCTAGTTGCGGCCAGTGTTTAGTCCCACCTCGCCAACCGAAGGGGGCTCACACCAGTTTATAAGCCCGTCCCTCTCTGCCTTTTAAAGTGAAAATAGATGCCCTTATACAGGGAATTTGACCTAAATTCACAGTAAATTTCATAAAATTTATTATGAATTTAGGTTGAATTTTCTCTATAAGCGCATCTATTTTCTTTTTTTATATTTATAAAATAAATAAACCTTAATAAAATAAATAAAACTAAATAAACCTTAATAAAATAAACTATAGTAACTACAATAAATAAACCTTAATAAATTAAGTAAAAATAGCAGCAGTAAAATAAATAAAAATAGCAGCAGTAAAATAAATAAAAATAAAATGCGTTTAGAAGAGATTGTCCGTTTTGTACACGAAGTGCATCCAGTTTTTGCCGTAACCCTCTCAACTTTCTTGCACATGCTATGTGGATGAAATGATGATATCATGCCAACTTTCAACCTTTTCAGAGTTCATTTAAAATGCTTTTCAATTTTAGGGTCTTATAGCTCAAAATAATTAGTAAATGCATGAAAAATAACAAATGAAGTCAGAAAGGATTGACAAATGATGATGTGGCTTTGAATGGTGCATTTTGAACACACAAAAAGTCAGGAGTTCAAATAAGTTTTGAAAAATGAAATCCCTTTGTAACAGACGAGTTTCCGGATGAAATCCTGATACTTTGAAAGAGATTGTCCGTTTTGTAACATGCCATTGGTGGCACGTACCGGGACCAATTCCACTCTTTGGTCCCTGTTGGTGCCATGAACCGGTACTAATGAGGCTGTGGCCCCACGAGCACCTTTAGTACCTGTTCGTGGCACGAACCGGTACTAGAGTTTCTTACTAGCTAAGCAGTTTTTAGTCCCACCTCGCTAGCTGAGAGGCAGTAGGAGCGGTTTATAAGCCCTGAGTGCAGAGACGATGAAGAAGAGGCGCAATGCTCACGTTGCTTAGCTTCAAGCCTTGAGGAATAAGGTAGACTGCATCGAGCTATGTGCAGTGCAGTCTACACTATTCCGAAAGGCTTGAAGCAAATCAACGCGCATTGCGCCTCTTTTTTATTTTTAATCATTAAAAGCAAAAAGAATTTTCATAAAGAACTTTTTTTGATAGAAACTTTAATAGCAGAAAGAATTATCATAAAGTAAAATAAATAAGTAATTAGAAACAAAATAAAATAAAATAAATAAGTTTTTTGTTGTAAGTAGAAATAAAACAAAATAAATATAGCAAAAAAGAAAATAAAAAAACTAAATACAGCAAAAAGAATTTTCATAAAGAACTAATGGCACTAATAGAAAGTTTATATGTTTTTTAAAACTAATGGCACTAACAGACAGTTTATAATTTTGCTGACCTAAAAGCAAAAAGAATTAAAAATAAAGCAAAAAAAAGAAAATAAATAATGCAAAAAATTTAAAAAACTGCCACCTATTGGGCCACCACGGCCTGAATACGACTAGAAACCCAACCTGGGCCAGGATTCAGGCCCGCAGAAGGCCCAATAGGCCAACAGACAGCACAGTGTGACATTAGGCCCGTAAGCCTGCATTTGAGAGGAACTCGAGAGGGCAGCCGCAGTGGAGCTTATAAACCACTCCGAGCCCCTCTCAACTAGCGAGGTGGGACTAAACTTTTGGCCGCGGGCAGCGCAATGCCTTTGGTCCCGGTTGGTGGCACCAACCGGGACCAATGCCCCCCCTTTAGTCCCGGTTGGTGCCACCAACCGGGACCAAAGGCCTCTGCTTCCCGCCCTTTGCGCTGGTGAAAAGAGGCCTTTAGTCCTGGTTGGTGGCACCAACCGGGACCAAAGGATGGGTATTGGTTCCGGTTGGAGCCACCAACCGGGACCAAAGCCTTTGCTATATAAGTAACACTTTGG
>NW_025225549.1:25144-26041 GCF_018294505.1 Triticum aestivum
GTACGTCACCGTCGCCGCCCTCCGCCCCCGGCCCGCCGCGATCGCCGTCGCGCGCCCTCCGCCACCCACGCCGTCGCCCTCCGCCACCCTGTGAGTGCCGCCCCGATCCCCTCCTCCTCCTCCCTGTAATGGATGTGTAGTTAGATTTGTAATTAGATTGTTGTAATTAGATTTGTATGTGTAGTATTAATTTGGATGTAATTAGATTTGTATGTGTAGTATTAATTTGGATGTGCAGTTAGATTTAGTTGTTGTAATTAGATTTGTATGTGTAGTTAGATTTGTAATTTAGTTATATTAATTTGGATGTGTAGTTAATTAGATAATTTAGTTGTTGTAATTTAGATGTATTAATTTAGATGTGTAGTTTAGATTTTTTTGGTGATATTATTATTGAATATGCAAATGTTTGTATGTTCCTATGCAAAGAATATATCAATTTTTTCATAGAATTTTTATGATTTTTTCTGTTGTAATTTTGTTCATAGAATTTTTATGATTTTTTTTGTTCATAGAAATTGTGTATGATCAAAGTCATTTATGTATGTTCATATTTAGAAGAAAAAGAAGGAGAGAAAAAAGGAAAATAAGAAGGAGAAGAAGAAGAGAAGAAGAGAAGAAGAGGAGAGGAAGTAGAGGAGAAATAAATAAGAAGATGAAAAAGAAGAAAAAAAAGAGTAGAAGAAGAAGAAATAGAGGAGGAGAAGAAGAAATAGAATAATATATTATTCTATTTTTTCTTCTTCTCCTCTATTCCTTCTTCTTCTCCTCTTTTTTTCTTTTTTTTTCTTCAATCTCCTCCTCTATTCCTTTCTTCTTCTCCTCTTTTTTTTGCGTCTTCTTCCTCTTCTTATTTTTTATCGGGTATGTCGTTGTCGATATATGTACCCCCCTCCC
>NW_025225549.1:27396-39180 GCF_018294505.1 Triticum aestivum
TTACTATTACGACATCCGTGCATATTTTGCATAGTTCTAAAACTAGTGCATTATCATTGCTAACTATGAAGTTATTACTATGTTTTTCAACAGATAATCCCAGAGGATTGTGTGCCTCATTTGATGTATCAGAATGGTAGGCTTGATGTTTTGAATATACAACCAGGTCATCCTACGAATCTCAACTGTCCATACCGGATTTCTAAAAGAAGTGGAGACATGCAAATCAAAGAATGGAAAAAATGTATGGACAGTCGCAAGGAGCTTCTTGGAAGCAAAAGGAAGCGAGGCGCAAGAATTGGAGACAGGATGATCTCCATTCTCCATAATGGAGAGTCAGGGTCTATATTGTTTTATGCTATTTTACCTTAAAGAGGGTATTTCGGTCCTACCTAATACTGATGATCATGTGCTAAGAACAATTAAGTAGGGTTGGTTCGATGACTGTGAGGATGATGATCGATCGTATGACTTGTTATTAATAACGAGTAGAAATTGTATGATGATGATTAGTAGGACTTGTTATTATATATGATGATGCATGATGCGTGCATGAAGAGTTATTATATATCAGCGGGTGAAATGAACATGGATTGGATTGAAGTGAAGGCAACATGCATGTGGTGCGTGTCGAAAGTAGTACAATCCAAACTTGATCAAGTCCGGATTAGTATTACTTTCGACATGCACCACATGTTGCCTTCACTTCAATCTAAGCCATGTTTAGGCATAGCAGTACTTAGCGTTGGTAAACCAAGCACGGAGATATAAGAGAGGACACTTCTCTCTAATAGCTACCTAATAACAACCTAAATTAACCCCCCAAAACCCCCAAACCCCCACCCCCTTTCAAAAAAAACAAAAACCTCAGCTCCTGCCAGGTGCTGACGCGTGGATGCCTATTGGTCCCGGTTGGTGGCACCAACCGGGACCAAAGGCCCTCCTGCCTGGGCTCCCCGCACCGGCCACGTGGACGGCCTTTAGTCCCGGTTCGTGTAAGAACCGGGACTAAAGGGCTAGGGCATTAGTAACGACCCTTTAGTCCCGGTTCCTGAACCGGAACTAAAGGCCCTTATGAACCGGGGTAAAAGCCCCTTTTCCTACTAGTGGAGGTTTTCTTTTGTTTTCAAAGGCCTGGCTGGTGAGACCTTCTTGGCCTTGGATAAAAAAAACACAACATTTACCTTGTAAGAGAAGATCCCAAAGATTGCAATTGAGTGTATCTTGTCACTAGCGTAGAAATGCTTAATGGCAATCTACGTCAGTGACGCGCCTTCAAAGGGACACACCACTGGTATTGGCCCAAATATCGGTGACGTGTCAGAATGAGTTGCCCAAATATCGGTGACGTGCCAGAACAAGCACACACCATCAATAACAGATTGCTAGTGACGTGGCGAGAAGTACAATCGCCATCAATTCATGGAACCAGTAGCCTAACCCTCGTGTAATTTACCAGTGGCACAATACCTTAAGCAGCAGGTAGTGAAACCGAAGCTGCCATTCGTTCGCTTGTGTTTTTCAAAGACCTGTCTGGTCTCTGTAAAAAAAACCTGTCTGGTGTGGTGAGATCTTCTTGGCCTTGGATATAGAAATCAGTCAACAAGTACCTTTCTGGGAGATACCTGTCGTTCGTCTTTCTGAATAACAAAGAAAATGGTATGTTGTATCAGTCTTGTTTGATGTCGAGGTCAGGGTTATCTTCCCCACGGACGGCTCACGGCAAGGTCAATGTCCTCACAGCTGGAAATGCCGTTTGTAATAAATATGGCAACGCCTTCACGTTAGGGTTTGTTGACGGTGGCGTTCCGTTAGCTTGTGCTTCGGTCTGAACATCTGTTTGCCTCCCTTCTATGTACTCCTTGCAGCGACGGATTTCACGTGCATGCCTACACCATGCAGCGAATACATCACTCGGGTACTGAACGTTATGTAACGTCTGCATGTCCCATGCACGTATACGTCTCACGCCTATCGCGACACCTCAGAGTGCCTGGTGTGTGTCTCCACATGCGTAAGGGGGCCAGTTACGCCTAAAAGGGCATGTCTTCTTTAATTATTGATGCATGCCTGGGGAATCTGATGACGACGGCTGCAAACTTGGTAGTTTTGTCGGGTTCTTCTGCTCGAGCAGTTATGGATTGGTTTTCGGAGGAGAACGGAATTAAGGGACAAGACCATCGTGTCATGCAGATATTGGTTATGGTGCCTACCATAATGGTTGACTTGGGTGGAGCCGATGCTTAGGATATAGGAGAGTCCCCGTGATGACTGATCTGATCGGGCTCTGATGGTGATCACTGATGCTGACATTCGTTTGCTTGTGTTTTCACATAACTGGATAGAAATCAGTCAACAAGTACCTTTCAAGAAGATCCATGTCTTTGGTCTTTCTTAACAAAGAAAATGGTATGTTGTACTTGTGTTGTTTGATATCGAGGTCAGGGTTATCTTCGCTAGAGGCTCGCGGGAATCCATTTTGTTTTAAATATGTTGGTGCCCTCATGTTAGGCTTGACGGTGGTGGTGTTCCGTGAGCTTCTGGTCCAGTCTAGACGTCTGTTTATCTCCCCTCATGTACTCCTCGGAGCGATGGATTTCACTGCATGATCCATGCAGAGTAGACGTCACTCACGCATCGAACGTTACATTTCGTCTGCATGTCCCATGCACGTATACGTCGCGCGTGTAAGTGGGGGCAGTTACGCCTAAAAGGGGCGCCTTCTTTGATTATTGATGCATGTCTGGGGAATCAGATGACGACAACTACGAAATGAGTACTTTTGCCAGGTTCTTCCTCTCGAACGGTTATTGATTGGTAATTGACGATGGTTGGGTTACCTATCATTGCTTCCGCAGGAGAACAAAATTAGGGGACAAGAACGTTGTGGGATGCGAATATTGGTTATGGTGCATACCATAATGGTTGAGTTGGGTGGAGACGGTGTCAAGATGTAGGAGGGTTCCTGTGATGGTGGTGGTGGTGTACTGGGGAGTGTGTGCTATTTCGGAAATGGAAAGGGCAAGGTTTGCTTTTGTTTTCAAAGGCCTGGCTGGTGAGACCTTCTTGGCCCTGGATAAAAACACACACAACCATTACCTTCTAAGAGAAGATCCCAAAGATTGCAATTGAGTGTATCTTGTCACTAGTGTAGAAATGCTTATAGGCAATCTACGCCAGTGACGCGCCTTCAAAGAGACACACCACTGGTATTTGCCCAAATACTAATGAAGTGCCAGAACGAGCACACACCATCAAATAGCATATTGCTAGTGGCGTGGCGAGAAGTACAAGCGCTACCAATTCATGGACCCAGTAGCCTAACCCTCGTGTAATTTACCAGTGGCACAATTGACATCTCCTTTTTGTTGACCCGGTATTGAAACTAAAAAGAGTATCCCACACCTATTTCCCCAGAGGTGACCCTGGGTTATTGAACCCACGAGAGAAAGATTCCCTTGAAGCAATGGTCTCTAGCAAGCTTTTGATCGGATCAGAAAGCAAATAATGATTCAAACACTTATAATAAAAAGAAGGTACAAGGATGAGGTCTTAATGCTTACAATCATAGCTTGTCGGCATGGCATAGTTTGTCAGTACAAAGACGTTGGCCATTGTCACAGAGGGTAAGTTGTTGGTGGTGCACTAGGGGGTGTCGCGGGTGCATTGTTTTGGAAATGAAAAGAGGAAGGGCGAGGTTTGCTTGCATTTTCAAAGGCTTGATGGGTGAGATCTTCTTGGCCTTGGATACAACATTTTATGCATGATAATAATAAGAAACACACATGGACATTGCATCCTTTAATACAAGTTACCTAGTACCTTCCTGAAAAAACATGCAAGCTAGAAAAATGGATATGTAGTAAATCTGGTAGACATGATCACAACTGTGTATATCAACTTCACAATCACTGAATGTTGCATCGAAGGCCACAAATTAAAGAGATGGGAAAATGAGGATCACAATTGAAGATGCCAACCTCATCATTACTAACAAAATTGATGCACCAAGAAGGAGGTAAAGTCACTTTCGGGGTACTCCGGCCAGGAGAGCAACCTCAAACAGATTCTCCTTTCATGGTACATCCTATCTATCATAACATGTTTTTGTCAAAGTCTTGCAAAAAGAGCACTAGAAACAAGTAAAACATTCATCTTTTAGTACATAAAAATCACCGTGCTTCACAAGGATTTACTGATAATTTTGGATGATCTTAGAAAGGGAGGAGTATGTGCCAACACCCGCACAACAGAGACCGACGACAATGATGAACACACATAGTACTATCTGCAAAGAAATAATGCATTTGTTAATTAAATTGTGTCTTCGGATATTTGAGCTTTGAGTCCATTCTGCTAATATGCATGATCAAGAACACAATGATATAATTTTGTGAAACTTTTGAATTTGTAGAGAATGGAGGCTGATGTGTTCCGCTGAGAGATTCAGTGTTTATTTGAATGAATAAAAAACTGGGATACAAAAGAAATGCTTAATTAATCAAAGTTGAAAATTATGTGCATTTAAATTTTATGAACCAACTATGCATTATACATGCATTTCAATCCTCGAGTCTCCCATATAGGTACCACTTTTCCTTTTCATTAGAAATCACATTTAATCTTGTTATGGTCTAATAATATAGATAAGTGTTCAAACTAAGAAACGACTTTTTACCTGATACCAAGTCACTGTACTCCTTAGGATGGCCAAAAAGCATGCACAAGGTAGAATATACGCCTAAAAAGTACCATGTGTTAGCTACAACAATCAACAAACAGATGGCACTAACGCAGTACCGCTTGGCATGAGCAGTTAGCTATCTCAAGACCAATAACAAACAAACGACACTAAAATTTAGAAGAAAAACTTACGACAAACATGGTGAGAAGAGATCCAACTAGGGACATCACAAGTCCTATAAGGCGCGGCAAAATCAATTAAATCCGAAAATTAGGAATCCCAGCAAGATTTGACTCAAAAATCAATTTTTATTCAAATAATTACTAGTGATGAAAATATTTACCAAAGAATGGAACAGATAGAGCAACACCAAGGGAAGACAACACCAGTGCTGATCTGAGCATAATTATGTTCCCGTACGTCTGTCTATTCGTAGGAAGCAGCTCTTCCAAACTCAGGGCAAGAGGAGTCATGGTAAGTGCATATTTGGTTATTGGATTTGTCACCTGAAAGATGAAAGATACAGTCAGCATGATGTGCTTTTTGTCTCACAAAAAGGAACCCTGTGTATTTAATATGTTCTGTAAATCATGCTAGAGGAAGAAACTTAACATTACACTGAAACAAAGAGCCATTTCATAACAGAACAAAATTGTAAACTATCAAAAAATGAGCCATATGAACTTAATTTGCTAATGTAGACAAGAAAATGTACCGTAGTCCAGACTGCGATCTTGGAAGACATAAGATTTGGGGGCATGTTCAGTGTGAACTGAGACTCCGTGGTTTCGCCAAACATTATGTACCCCATGACCGCGGCACCCGCGAACAGAACAGTAGATAGCGCGATGCTGACAACAAACAAAACCCCTCCTGAGATCATGGATTTCTCAAACAATGTTGTGGTTTACATACAGTGGTTTTGGTGTGGTTACCATGTGAAAAGAACGGCGTTGAATTGGTTGCTTTTCTTCAGAGAAGAGTAGATGTTAGGGAACACCCCATGCCCTGAGTAGCAGTACCCATACAAGCCAATGGCAATGGGGATTCCAGGGAGGTTCAGTGCCGTCCCTTCGCTCTTGTTGACACCGACATGATCAACAAGCCCTGCCCAAAAGAGGCAGGAGACGATGACGATCGACGCGACGACTCCTCCAGCTACAGAATTCAGAATCAGTAGATGATATCACATATTTGGTCAGATGATGAAACACATGAGCTCCAGGTAAATGAAATAATACCTGAAATGAAGCTTAGACAACTGAGGTCACGAAGCCAAGTTGTCGGCATGACAACGAGTGTCGTAAGGATTGCGAATAACACATGGGCATCCAGGGTGAAGCCCCCTATAGTCAGGTGTGCATTGGGGAACAACTTTGATAGATTGTCACTCTCTAATATGAGATATTCAATGCAGCAGGCCTGCAGGGAAAGAGTACTAGCCGTTGATATCATTATACTTCTAGAGAAGTTTTTGTATACTTGTCAGAGTATTAGATTCACTTCACTGTATTATTCACACCATAAAACAGAGCATCTAGCAATGTATTCTGTCAAATCAGCAAGCAAATGTTTCATGAGAAGTACTTACATACAGTTCCATGTACAGGATTATCTGAAGGTGGCAAAGACGAAGGAGTCAAGAGTTAGCACAAGACCATCCTCTACTGTACTCTGTAATACTGAAATGAAATTAAATGTGAGCTGGTCATCAGATTTTGGCAGAAGTTATACCGAGATGACGATGCGGCCAGGGGTGCCGAATGCGGCGTGGCCGATGTCCGGGTAGGTCTCGAGGCCTTCCTTGCTGTCGAGGCAGCGGCGGAGGAGCACGCCGGTGTACCACGCCAGCACGGCGAGCACGGCCAGTATCACCAGCCCGAGCCAGCCACCCTGCCTGACGGCGTAAGGTGTTGACAGGATCCCCACACCACACAGGACATTCACTCCTGCAAGTGACAGACAATGATTTGAGATTCAGGCGTTTGAAGTATTTTCAGTTGGAATTCCATAATAAACCCAAATTTTAAATTTGCAAACCGAGTAATTCAAGTGTTCAAACTACTTACAAGTGGAACTTTCAACTTGAAAATAAGTTAAGCTTTTAATTAGTTAATTAATATACTAGACATACAGAATGCTCACCGACAATTTATTTTTTGTAGGAAGTTCAGGCAAGATGAGTGGATACCCGAATTGTTTTGGTTTTGGTTCCAACTTACAAGTCGGAACATTAGCATATACTGAGCCAACTAAATTACCAGTAAGTGTCTTACTCACGAAAAAGGAGACTGATTACCATGCTAATTGATGGAAAGAAACAAGTCCCAAACAAATGGCAGACAGAGACCTGTTGTAAATAATTGTGCTGACACTGACAGTTCGATATCCACATGACCAGATAGATGCCCAAGATCGAAGGTTTAATAATGTCATTAGTAAACTGCATGATTGATTAGGACAAGGTTCCTCTTTCTCCTGACAGATCTCAATCAACATGCCTGGGCTGCTATCATGGTCCAGTTAATCATTTTATTGATCATGACCATGTTCCCATCTCACATGACACTGCTGTGCTGGCCTATCAGCCATGTGGTGCACGTCTACATCACAGGGAATTGACCGGAATCTGAGGGCTAATCAGCAATTCTAGGTGTTATATTATTAACACTACAGCTGTGGAAACTCGTTCTTGGACAGAATCTGTACATTGCACCTTGGTGTCAGCATGTGGGGGTTCAGCAAGTATGGCATCTTTTTGTCATGGCACGCATGTTATCCAATGTGAGCATCCTAGGTTGCAGATGGGATCTCTTAAGTTGACTTATCTACTGTATCCTTCCATGTTAACATGACAATCTGGTGTTCAATCATATTTTCTTTTTGATATATTTTCATTACTGAGCCAGTGACAATTTTTGATTTATTTTTATTACCGGGTCTCCCAAACTAAATTCCAATCCATTTTATAATCGACTTATATATAAATTTGTATTTTCCTTGTGAGTATATTTTTTTTTCTCAATTGGTGAAAAAGAGGATGATATCAAACTTTGGTTTCTATCCAACTGAAACCGGCTAGTTACACATCATCAAAACCAGCCTTAGTTTCATTAATTTGCAACCTGCATTTCTCTGCAACTCTGAATCTCACAATGTGCCTTCTCTTGTGTGAGGTTTTTTTGTGTGTGTAAAAGAACATAGGTACGTACCATTCATGACGCCCTGGGTGTAGGAGCACTGACGATAGGGCCCCACCTCATGGCCACCCCCACCACCAAGAGGCTTCTGGTCCTCGGGGATCTTGAACAGGGACGACGCCTTCCTCGACGGTGGCAGGTACTGGTGAGAGCTCTTCCGGGCATCATCGACATGGTCATCTTCGGTGGCGGCGATCAGGGCGGTGGGCAGGAGCGGCTTGAGGATCTCCGGCGCCGGCTTCCCCCGGAAGGAGGTGGCGAGGAAGGAGCTGGAGAGCCTGCTGAGTGTGGGCGTGCCCAGGAACCCGCTCAGGCACGGGGACTGCACGCTGCTGTATATGTCCATCGACTGCCTGCAACGCCAAACCAAAGGAGATCTCAACTTTTGTTGCCGATGAAAGACAGAAGAACACCTCCATGGTTATCGGTTGGATTCGCGGACAGTGTGCAGTGAGATCAAGAACTAAGTTCTTCCTCCGAACAATATTAATTGTCGCTGATTTAGTTTATGCGAAGCTGATGGATCGACCTGATTTATCTTTTTTAGAAACACACTACAAATGTAGACGCTCACACGTATGAACATACTCCCTCCGTTCCAAAATAGATGACCCAACTTTGTACTAATTTTAGTTGGGTCATCTATTTTGGAACGGAGGGAGTACATGATAAATCGATTAGTTAGTTTTTTTGAAAAAGAACCCCAGATCATTTAGCTTTCATATTCTCGTAAATAAAAGAAACAAAAAAGAAGAAGCTATCATCTGAATTCCCTCGTGGGCAGGCCAATCCACCATGGACCCACGAGCACAGAGACATCTGGTGAACGGACAAAATCGTGCCTACGCAACAGCAGCGGCAGCAGGGCCCACATGTCAATGGGGCCGTACACTCGCACACGCCATCCGCAGGTTCGTCTGCTCGTGGGCCCTCCCCGGCCTCTAGAAACTAATGTGCATAGAGTTATGTTTAGAATCCTAATTAAGGCTAACAGTTTCTCAAAAAAATAAAAATAAGGCTAACAATTCAAACATCTTGTTATTTTGAGGTGTCAAATTCATAAGTTTGTCGCAACAGCTTCATATAAGTACGTAAAAACTACTCACCAGAAAATGTTACCATAGACAAGGAAATGCTATTAGAAGGATATATTAGAAGAAGAAGCTCTGCATGATGCGGCCGTGGCCTGCATCCTGCCGCGAGCCACCGCTGCGTAGTGCGTACGCACCTGTAGCTCTGCGGCCACTGGTGGCTGGCGTAGGAGCTGGGTTGGCCACCGCCGGCGGCCTCGACCACCCGCGGGCTGCCGCACGACGACGACCCGTCGGACTCCTCCTCCTCCTCGCTGCCGCCCAGCCGGTGCTCCTCGTCATCGCTCTCCATGACGAAGCTCTGATCGGACACCGAGTTCCTCATCGCCGCCCTCAAGCTTGCTTGACGGCAATGGCCGATGGGCCAAGCAATACACAGAGGAAAGAGAGAGACCAGAGGGAGAGGGAGATAGAAAAGTGTGAGGAGAAGAATGAAGGAGCGAGAGGGGGGCGTGGGTGTTTATACACAGCGGCAATGTGGCTGCTCTGCTCTTGGGGGATTCCGTGGTGGCGACACCGATTAAACGAAAAGTTGTACTACTAACCAAGCGCTAACTAACATGGATTGGAGGAAGTATGTTCGGACCGGCCTGCAGAAAGATACAGACCCGCGTTGAATGGTAAAACACGTTCGGACGGTTACATGTGGTTTGAGGGGGAGATGCCCTTATCTCGGCGGATCAGTGCCTTTCGGCACGGTCTATGACTCTCTTTGTCGTGACGTGCCTAGGCAGTGGGAGGCCCTTCGATGGTGGCTGCGACTCTCTTAGCTCTTCAAGGTGCTGAGTGATCGCAAAGCAGCTGGTGACTTCTTCTCTACGTCTTCTCGGTGGCGGATCTCCTTTCGACTGATCCAACAAAGCTAGCTCCTGCTCTTCTCGGTCTGCCTAGGTGCTCAGTTCTTGATGTTAGCTGTGTGTCTCACTCACTTCTGGTTCTTCTTCTTGTGTCTCCGTTGTTCCCTGTAACTCTCTGGTGTGTGTTGTGTGCAATCTGTTGCACCTGTTGTGTTGTATCCTACTCTTATCTATAATGAAAATGGTTTAGGCCGGCGTAAGCCCGCCGTAGCACCGTCAAAAAAAAGATTGAATTGTGGAGATGCTCATTTTCTGTCCACAGTTGGTTTGATTAGCCGTGTATCAAAGGAAAGGACGCCGGCCAGGAATCAAGTGCCCTTTGCGGCTACGATGGGGTTCTCTTTAGATTCTGCAGGCAGGTTCCAAATGAGAGGTCCTACTATGTATGCACGTACGGTGACTGTTCGGTCGTCGTGCGCCAGGCATTGCAATGGTCGATCAGTGGTCACCAGAGACGGGTGGACGGACGTAATATATGAACCACGGACAGTGGATCTTCAGCCTTCTTCGTTCAGGTATCCATCCATCTATATCCAGGTTCTCTTGGCCACAAGAAGAAGAAGAAGAATTTGCATCTGGATAAGATGGTGATGCCATAGGTCGATCGGCCGACAGTGCATATACTTACAGCCATGTTCAATGGATCCAAGCATATTTGCCTGCTCAGACGGCTAGCGGCCTAGCTAATATAATCATATAGGAGTACTAGTATCGATCTCTGCAGATTATGCCCAACTTATGCGCATCTGCTGGAACATATATCGTCTGGCAAACTTAACCCATCCATGCAGACAAACTCCAATACAACTACCCGGCAGCTCACCTAGCTTCCACGCACGAGTCAGCTCAGCCAGCAACACACCTGAGAGACCGAGAAGCATCTGCACTGCAGATCAGCAGCCGGCCAGTCCACATGGCTTCACGTGATACGTCGCTAATTGGATAACACCATCACATGCATGCCTCGTTGTCCTATTCTGTGTGTGTGTTTGTGTTAATTCCACCTCTGGTGAGTGGACAACACCGCGGTGCATTTTTTTAGGACTTGATTAACACATCAGCACTAACCACATGCCTCTGTCGTGCCCCTTGATTAGCCATGCATGCATGGATGTAAAACAATGGGCACGATCCAACCATATACGCATGCATGCATTGCATACCGCCTAGCTGCTCTTCCCGACACCCTCGTATGGTTCCCACTGTTTGTTTTTCAGTCCATGTTGAGGTAGTAGCTAGGGCCGTGGATGCCAACGCGGACCAGGACTCTTGTTTTGGAGTACTAGACCAATATAATGTCACATTTTATAGTGATGCTAATTTGTTTATTGGTAAAACTTGCATTTGTTGAGCTTAATGTAGCGTTTTCAAGTAATGCTTGAAGGATTTTTTTTCTATTCGCTTTGAGAGTGAGAAATTATTAGCCGTGGAAGTTGGATAGATATTGTGGTTAGAAGGAAATAAGGGAAAAGTGCAACGCATTATTGGCTTGTCTTACTTTTTCCTCTGAATTACCTTGAATTGTCATTTTTTTGCCTAACCGACGGATCAAGGCAGGAGGTTTGCCGTTGCAGTGTAAGAAAATTGAGTTACCTGGTTAATTAGAGAAAACCGAAAGAAAAGCCACACCACAGATCGGCTAACTAGCATAAGGAGCATCATCTACCCGCAGCCGATGCGAAATGGTCAGGTGCTCGCCACCAATAACCCCATATTGATATTGCAGACGACCTCATCGTCATCACGTATCGGAGGCGATCAGGGGGAGGTGACGCGCTTTGAAGGGACAAAGATGGCATCCTGCTGCGGTGGCTGGTAGTGCCGGAGCTTGAGGCGGCCATGAGAAGTGAGGTGATGCACTTTTTATAGATGGCGACATCGTGTAGCTATAGAAGACGGCGGACGGTGGGCGTGTGTCAACTGCACGGATGGTTTGGGTGAGATCATGCGTG